>NC_090224.1:18437500-18737500 GCF_024489055.1 Chanodichthys erythropterus
CGGCCTAATGAAGGTTTGCTTTTGAGGGGCGTCGTCACTTCCCTTGATCTCCGCTCACAGTCGGCACAGATTAAACAAATCCGATCTGGTCGATGCAGTGTGCCGCTTCCTTCCAGCGATTCATCCTGAGGATTTAAATATAAAGTCATAACTTCCAAGCTGCTTTGAAGACCATATTTATGTGGCGAATGATCCATGTTTTCCCCAAGGAGGACATGCGTTGCATCGACGATGAATCGCAAAGGTTAACACGCACACTCCCACAACAAAAACAACACCAACAAAAGCAGTTGCTTCCCATGAACCGTGACTTACCTCCACACTCGGACCAGAAGCGATGTAATCTCGGCGTGATTAGTGGGCCGCGTTATATCGAAAATCTGATAAAGTGTTCATTTTGCATGTGAAAACCGCATCCAGTTGGGCCGTAAACATCAGCCAGAAATCTTTTCATCTCTGAGAGGTTCCAGGTTTTTCCTTAATGTGGTGGAGCTTAAATCAATAGAGGATACAGTCCCACATTAATCTTCACGCTGTGAGTTTCACAGCTTTGAAATACGAGCCACAACCATGAAGGGAACATTGTTGTGAGCTGTGTTTCAGGTGCATCCTAAGTCGGGCAGCTTAAACGTATTTTCGAGACTTTCGATGAATGTTTTATATTTCACTTTGGCCTAATGCGCTTCCTCCACATGTGAACTCGCACAGTTGTGCTCGAGCGTGCATTGCCTTGAGGTCCGACTGACGTGAACCTTACGGTCTCTTCAAATGACTCCCTGCTGTTAGATGTTCGCTACACCCGATCGGACAGGCATGTCCCGGCTTGGTGTCGGCTCGCTGCCTTTTATCTGGGATCAAATCGGAGCGAGTAGCTGTCCGCCTAATTGTATCACATTATCTCGTCATTGTTCTCAGCGAGGAAAGCTTGCCGAAAGCTCATCTGCCACATCATAGGGCCCCTATTAACCTCTGACCCCAGTTCCGTGTGCACAGACCGGGTCGCTCCTCACACCCAACCCTGGGCCCATTAACACGTCGCTGCGGCCCAGAAAAAAAACTATTTTGACGGGCTGTAATTGCTTCTAAGTGACGGGAGACAAAGGCGGCTTTTGAGCGGGTTGAGATTTCCTTTCGGATGGGATGCGAGACCCCCGTTGAGCCCGTCTCCACGCCCACCTTGCGGCGGCCCCGTTTGAAAGTGTGAGATAATGAGGGGTGTTTTTTTTTTGGAGGACGGCGCCCAATTACATGCTCCAAATCGAGGGCGGAGAGCGCTGATTAGGCGATGCGTTCCCTTTCTCCGAGCCTCCGAAGCGTCCTCCCTCAGGCTCGGGGTGCGTAATGAGTTTACGTTAGCTACAAAAGGTCAGGGGCCACTAAAGGTCGTGGCATTTCCTTTAAGGCAGCGCACTGTGCAGCAGGTGCTGCCATGAGGTCATTCTGGCTCGGGCTGCCAGTGAAGAGAAAACCAACAGTGCAGTCCGTTTGCAAACTTCCAGAAACAAGGTTGTGTTTGTTATGACGGTGCGTCGAGCCAAATTGATTTCGCGTTACCTTCCTCCAGGACACTACTTGAGAAACCGGCAGGAATGGAGCAGATCTGTTCAAACAGAGCTAAATATATACTTGTGTATATAATCGCCTGTGTTGGTTTTGTTTTGCGGCTAGGGCTAAATTAAATTCTGAGGTAGAGCTGTGTTCCCTGAGGCTCTGAAGGTACGGGATACAGGATACATTCGGTTACAGGCTTATTTTTGTTTGAAAACATTCTCATCTCATAGAATTCTATGTGGTTCTGTTACTCGGAAAAATTGTACTTTATGTGCCAATCGTATGTTATAACTTGTGCAAAATGGGTAAATGATAACCTACGAATAAGTGCACAGCCTTTCACAAAAGAGATGGAAGCCCATTTTCAGCCCATATGAAAAAATAAATGCTTTGTTAAATCATAATTATGAGATAAAATGACAAAATTGAGAGGGAAAAAAAATCATAATAATTTGTCAAAATTATGAGATAAAAGGTTGAAAATGTCGTAATTATGACATAAAAATGAGAAATTATTCATTATGACATACTAAATCATAATGATGGCATAAAAAGCCTAAATTATTATATAATAAATCATAATTATGAGAAAAACAATATCTAAATTATGAGAAAAAAAATACATTTATGACAAAATCAGAATTATGATGCATCAATTCTGTCATAAAAAGTCAAATTATGGCAGATTATGTTACGAAAGCCCATTTTGTGACCCATATGAAAAAAACATGCTTTGTTAAATCATAATTATGACATAAAATGACAAAATTATTAGATAAAAATCATAATAATGTCAAAATTATGACAGAAGAGAAGAAATTATTCATTATGACATGCTAAATCAAAATGATTACATAAATTATAATAAATCATAATTATGAGATAAAACAATCAAAATTGTGAGAAAAAAAATAGTTATGACAAAATCATAATTAAGACATGCATCAAATCTGTGATAAAAAGTCAAAATTATGACACATTATGTTATAGAAGCCCATTTTTGACCATATTGTTAAATCATAATTATGACATAAAAAGTAGAAATTATTCATTATGACATTAAATCATAATGATGACATAAAAATCCTAAATTATAATATAATAAATCATAATTATGACATAAAATGACAAAATTATGACATAAAAAATAATGTCAAAATTACATACGTACAATTCTGTGATAAAGTCATAAATCATAATTATGACAAAACATTTCTACTTTTTATGTCATAATTATGATTTAGCACAGAATGATGGTATAGTGGAATATAGCAGCCCTATATAGCAAAAAAGGGACTCATATATGTCTATTTTTATTTCTTAAGAGAACTGCATTAAGTTTCCTGAGCAATGAAAATCTCACCAATAAAATTTTCCCTCTGGACACCCCTTTCTCCTCAGTTTAGCCACTCATTGGAAATGTACATTATGAGGATGGAGTCTCCCATAGAAATGCTGTCATGCTCTTATTTTTAAGTCTGACGTCAGTCTGAGTCGAAGAGGCATGGGAGACTTTTAATACAAGTCTCTCAGTCTGTCATTATGAAACTGGAAACCACCTATCAGAGGCAGAGTGACTGATGTGGGGAACTCTGGTCCTGTCCACTCGTTTCCTTTTGCCAGTCATTTCCAAAAGCTATAGCTACGGGTGGTCAGTGATGACTGAAATGGTGCAAATGTAAATAACAAATATATGTATTTTTGCAGACTGACAAAAAGTTGCAATTTTATATAACAAATTCTGAAGCTAACCTGAATTGTCGATAATTGATTTTCGCAAGTTGTCTTTGATAAATCTGTGGTGTATGGCAAATAATTCAAGGTATTTCACTGATCAGTTTTTCATCATCTATTTCGTTAGCATTACAGCAATGTGACATATGGAACGCCCATTAGGTGGCAGTCTGTATCAGTGAATCTTATCACTATGCATTTACATGTATGCATTGGTGGACGCTTTTCTCCAAAATGACTTGCAATGCATTCAAGGTATACATTTTTTATCATTTCATACGTTCCCTAAGAATCGACCCATTACAATGGCGTTGCTAGCACCATGCTCTACTGTTTGAACAACAGGAACACCTGAAAGTTTTTGTACTTCTTAAAGTCACCATGAAATCAATGTTGTCAGTTCTTGTTTTTTTTTAATGGAATATTTATTTTAAATGATTTATCAGTGCCCTTTTTTTTCATTCATGTGCCCTCGTAATCTTAAGTAACTTTCCCTCACACTTGCAGCGACATCTTTTCTCTTTTTGACGACTTGTTTACTGACGTGAGGGCGGGGCAGCCTGTCAATCATATGAGATCCACCAATAGCAAACCTCAACCATCCAATCAAGTCCCACCCTACATTTTTTCTTGTTCGAGAAGCTTTTACTCGGATATAAGTCACAATAGGGAAGAAAAGACTATTGCACAGATACCAGTCTTTAATCAAAAGTAAGTTAATTAGAAAAGAATTTAAGCTATTTTCTCCCTGACTAAAAGTGTGGTCACATTAGTGACTGTATGAAGCACAGCTCACACACAAGCTACTTTTACACCAAGCAGCATTGTGGCGAATTCGAGCGACAAACAAACCCATTACGACTGTTGAATTAAACATAAATAAGAACTTCATTAAAGGGATACTTCACCCAAAAAATAAAGCTCTGTCATCATTTACACGTCGTACCAAACTTATAAGACTTTGATTAATCTTCAAAACACCAATTAAGATATTCTGAATGAAACCTCAGATGTTTCTGTTTCCCCTTTAGAAGGTCATAAATGCATCGTAAAAAAAACCTCATATGAATCGAGTGGTTTAATCCAAGTCTTGTAAAGAGAGAAGATTGCTTTATATGATGAACAGAATTAATTTATAATTTATCTTACGATTCACATAAGCTTTTCTTCAAAACAATCTTAATTTGTGTTTGAAGATGAACCAAAGTCTCATGGGTTTAAAACAACATAAGGCTGAGCAAATGAGGACAGAATTTTCATTTCTGTGTGAACTAACCCTTTAAGTCTATTAGAGACCAACTTCTGAGCAATAAAGACACTATGAACAGCTGAGATCTTTGTAACACTCACTCAGAGCCTCAGATCAGCGATTGTCCTTCAAAAGCAGCCCAGATCGCTCTCTTCCCACAGTCCAGTCCTCATGTGACTTTGTGGATGAACACCTGCACAACACAGTAAGATTGTTGGGCAATTAGAGGCCTCTGACCTTTTCAAAGGGAGGAGAACCAAGCCCTGGTTTGGCCCTGTTAGGAGTGGTATCACCCTACTCAATAGGCCTGTTTCTGGCCTTGCTTGCTTACTGTTCCATGAAATGTGCCTGTGGAACAGTGCAAACTTCACTGAAACAGACTGGACACTGTTAGACAACAGTGCTGCCTTTGTGTAGGAATTGTCAAAGCTGGCCCTTTCCTGATGGTCCTCCCTTTCTTCTGTGCCTCAGCTGTGAGCAAACAAAGCAAACGCCAAGGCCATGAGCTTCTACATAGCCGGCCATGTTGGAATGCCTGTCAGTTACTAGAAGCGTTGGCATTTTTTTGTTTTATTTTCGCTTTAAGCACGGAAATTGTAAGCCGTGCATTGCAATGGAACCCGACGAGGCCATTATTTTGTGGCTGAATTGAGTTCAAGGCAGGTCAAGTCATACAGATTGTTTCAAAGCAGCTTCATCGATGAAGCAAATTCATCAGATATGAGACAAGATCTAATTCAAGCAGCTCTAAAAAGACAATAGTGTCATTATTGAGCTCAAGTCAGTTCAGTGTTGATTCAGCTCAGTACAATAACTGTAAAAAATCAATTATGAAACAAGTTCAATTCAGCTATGAGCAGCACTAAAGATGAGAAGTGTTGTTATTCGGCTCGAGTCAGTTCAATGTGGATTCAGTTCAGGTAAATAACTATAAATTTGATTCAGAGCAATTCAACATCCAGAGCAATTTTGTTCTCATCCAATAATGTCAGTGTAGTCAATTTAATAATATTGAAGAATATTAAGTGTCTTTAAACTAATCTAGCCAAAGGCAAAACAGAAACATTATACAGAAACATTGGATGTTGTAGGGTACCACACACATGCATTTGCAGATCTGATGTGTGATACGTTACAGCAACTCTGCAGAAATGTTATCTGTTATGTTCATTGCAGGAAACATTTCAAGAGCCACATGAGATGCTAAAGCGACCAGTAGAAGACTTTAATCCACATTTTACTCCCAATTTGCTACCAGTTTTGAAAGCTGGTCTACTGTAACTTAATTCAAAGTTAATTACTTTTCCTTTCTAGCAGCTTTTATGTTTCGTCACCTGTATCAGACCATCACATAAGCATAACTACATGCTGTTTCAGTCTGCAGTTCTTACCAGAACTATACATGGGCCATTGGGAAAAACAAAAACTGAACAAAATGTAGATGAAATCTATAGACGTCTGGAGTAAAAAACCCAAATGAACTACCCGAGGCACTGCGAACCCAACAGCTTACTCCCAAGGCAAAGATAGATTTGGGGAAGCGTTTATTTAAGCAGATTGGTTTTGCGACTGAGGGATTTTTCCTGTCCAAATGAAAACCAGTAGCACTCGGTTTGAAGCCTCCATTCACTTTGCATAATGGTTCCCAAGGTTGCTCTTTTTTATTTCTTGGCTTTCCGTGCCAGTATAATTCAATTTCTCAATCCAAACCAAATATTTGCAGTGTGGCCTACATTTCCACACTGAGCTGCATGCAGGTTGGCGGCATGGGCACTTACGCATTCCTCTGACACACAGAAGAGATGACTGACAGCCGAGCTTTGCCATACACCTTGCCACGGTACCATGCTGTTATAACCCTCTTGTAAAACTTTGCCGTTGTCTTTTGTGAATGCCCCCACTCCTGACTTGAGATTCACTGTATGAATTTAACAGGAAAATGCTTTTAAATAAATAGTTCACCCAAAACATTTACATTTTGCCATTATTTACTCACCCTCATGTTGCTCCACTCTTTTTCTTTCTTTCTTTCTTTCTTTCTTTCTTTCTTTCTTTCTTTCTTTCTTTCTTTCTTTCTTTCTTTCTTTCTTTCTTTCTTTCTTTCTCTTTCTTTCTTTCTTCTGTGAAACAAAAATAGATCTTTAGTATAATTAAGCGGTAACACTTTACAATAAGGTTCATTAGCAAACATTAGTTTACTACATTAGTTAACTTATACAGCATGTATTAATCTTTGTTAATGTTAATTTCAACATTTACTAAAACATTATTAAAATCTTGTTAATATTAGTTGTGCACTGTGAACTAACATGAACAAACAATGAACAACTGTATTTTCATTAACTAACGTTAACAAAGATTAGTAAATATAGTAACAAATGTATTGCTCATGGTTAGTTCTTGTTAGTTAATAACTAATGTTTAACTAATGAACCTTATTGTAAAGTGTTACCAATTAAGTATTAAGTTCAAGTTTTTCCACCTACAAGGAAAGTAGGTGGTGACAGAGATGGTAAAGGAAAAAAAAACAACATAAAAAAACCCCCTCCAACTTTTAACCACCTTTTAATTGACAAAAGCAAGAATGAGATTCTAAAAAAAAAATCATATTTGGAACTTTGGAGCAAATATAAAATATAGAATTTTTTTCTTCCTTATAGACACGCACAATTAACTGAATAAATAAATTACAATTTCATATTATTTTCTGAATTGCAGTTTAAGAGATTCAACACACACAGACACACACACACACACACACACACACACACACACACACACACACACACACACACACACACACACACACAATCAAATATAATTAATGAATGAATCAGTTTTTGAACTTGTCAGCTGTGCAAATTACTGGCAAATGAAAGTGTCACTTCCCTAAATGGGCGATTTAAAAACACCACTTCATGAAGCTATACAAATCTTTTGTTTTGAATCAGTAATTTGGAGCGTGTATCAAACTCACGTGATTTAAAGAAACGTGGCTTCATTATGTCATAAGTTTTTCACAAAAAGTATTATTGTCGCTTCATAACTTTAAGGTTGAACCACTGTAGTCACATGAACTGTTTTAAATATGTTTTTAGTACCTTTCTGGGCGTTTAAAAGTGTAAATTATCTTGCTGGCAATGGAGGCCTCACTGAGCCATCAGTTTTTATCAAAAATATCTTAATTTGTGTTCCGAAGATGAACGTCTTACGGGTGTGGAACGACATGAGAGTGAGTAATTAATGACAGAATTGTCATTTTTGGGTTAACTAACCCTTTAAAGACTCTTTCATAAAGACTGAATGAATCAGTGTTTTTAACTTGGTTAAGTGAATGACTCAGTGACTCGCTCACTTGTTTTGTTGAGGAATGAATGAATATGAATGAATATGTGCTGTCGAATGAATCAGTTGAATGATTGACTCAATTACTTACACAAAGTTACTCACTCGAAAAGTCACCACCTACTAGTGAAACAACCTGCAGAAAAAGTAACAACAAAAAACTGAAAACTCACGTAAAACTGAAACTGTAAAATGTCTTTGTTTTATTTACAATTTTCACAAAAAAAAAAAAAAAATTATATATATATATATATATATATACATACACAAACCCAATTCCAATGATCAAATGTCAAATTTCAATATTTTATTCAGAATACAACATAGATGACATATCAAATGTTTAAACTGAGAAAAGGTATAATTTTAAGGGAAAAATAAGTTGATTTTAAATTGCATGGCATCAACACATCTCAGAGAAGTTGGGACAAGGCCATGTTTACCACTGTGTAACAGTCTGTAAACGGTTGGGGACTGAGGAGACAAGTTGCTCAAGTTTAGGAATAGGAATGCTGTCCCATTCTTGTCTAATACAGGCTTCTAGTTGCTCAACTGTCTTAAGTATTCTTTGTCGCATCTTCCTCTTTATGATGCGCCAAATGTTTTCTATGGATGAAAGATCTGGACTGCAGGCTGGCCATTTCAGTACCCGGATCCTTCTTCTACGCAGCCATGATGTTGTAATTGATGCAGTATGTGGTCTGGGATTGTCATGTTGGAAAATGCAAGGTCTTCCCTGAAAGAGACGACGTCTGGATGGGAGCATATGTTGTTCTAGAACTTGGATATACCTTTCAGCATTGATGGTGCCTTTCCAGATGTGTAAGCTGCCCATGCCACACGCACTCATGCAACCCCATACCATCAGAGATGCTTCTGAACTGAGCGCTGATAACAACTTGGGTTGTCCTTGTCCTCTTTAGTCCGGATGACATGGCATCCCAGTTTTCCAAAAAGAACTTCAAATTTTGATTCGTTCGACCACAGAACAGTTTTCCACTTTGCCACAGTCCATTTTAAATGAGCCTTGGCCCAGAGAAAACGCCTGCGCTTCTGGATCATGTTTAGATATGGCTTATTTTTTGACCTATAGAGTTTTAGCCGGCAACGGCGAATGGCACGGTGGATTGTGTTCACGACAATGTTTTCTGGAAGTATTCCTGAGCCCATGTTGATTTCCATTACAGTAGCATTCCTGTATGTGATGCAGTGCCGTCTAAGGGCCCGGAGATCACGGGCATCCAGTATGGTTTTCCGGCATTGACCCTTACACACAGAGATTGTTCCAGATTCTCAGAATCTTTGGATGATATTATGCACTGTAGATGATGATAACTTCAAACTCTTTGCAATTTTTCTCTGAGAAACTCCTTTCTGATATTGCTCCACTATTTTTCGCCGCAGCATTGGGGGAATTGGTGATCCTCTGCCCATCTTGACTTCTGAGAGACACTGCCACTCTGAGAGGCTCTTTTTATACCCAATCATGTTGCCAATTGACCTAATAAGTTGTAAATTGGTCCTCCAGCTGTTCCTTATATGTACATTTAACTTTTCCGGCCTCTTATTGCTACCTGTCCCAACTTTTTTGGAATGTGTAGCTCTCATGAAATCCAAAATGATCCAATATTTGGCATGACATTTTAAAATGTCTCACTTTCAACATTTGATATGTTATCTATATTCTATTGTGAATAAAATATAAGTTTATGAGATTTGTAAATTATTGCATTCTTTTTTATTAACAATTTGTACAGTATCCCAACTTTTTTGAAATCGGGTTTGTATATATATATATATGAGAGAGAGAGATAAAGACAGACAGAAGGATGAATGGACTGACAGATAGATTGATGTTTATATATTATGTAAATTATATAAGGGAATTTAATGATAATAAGGATAATTCCAAAATAAATTAAATACAACAAAACTTAAAAAATAGCCAGACACATTCACATACTAATGCGAAAATATGCTTAACACAATGCAAAAAATCTAAAAACACACTTATATATATAGCACAATATATAGATTTACTATAGATTTTGATTTTGTGGTTGAATATGTTTTCACACATTTTCTTTACAAACCTTTACAAAGCAGACGAATTGATGTGTGATGTCAAGTTAAGAGAAGATGGACCTAAAAGGCCTGTACATATGACCGTTTTCTACATATCTAGGCTGATTTATGATACTGTGTCCTTTGAGCTCCTAATTGTACAACTAAAATAAACCAGCTTCGGCCCATAAAATTACGTGCTTTAGAGCAACCCAGCGGTATTTTCCATCGTGAAGTAGGTCATGCGACAGGTGAGAGGGACTCTGTTTGTTTGCTGGCGGTCGGTGGCCATCTTTTCCACGCAATTAGATGACTTCTATTCCAGACACGCAGCTGGCCGTCACAGAGGCCGCCTGTGTCTCCGTGTTGATGTGGACCTGCTGTATCTTCACCACGACCCAAAACGGGACTCAGAGCTTCCTGTGTTGAGAGACTCTGTCTCCTAGAGAGAGAGAGAGAGAAAGAGAGAGTGCTGTAAATCTGGAAATGTTGAGGAAAATTTGGGAAACACCTCAGTCGACGCCCTGCGAGGTTGATTCACACAGCTGTGTCATAAACACGGCATGAAAAGCGTCACGCCACTTCGTGTCACCTCTCGACATGTGCATGCCATTTTGTAGCACTAAAAACAGCTTGGCTGGAATCACATCAACGCATATCGTCTTCGAAATTTTCGTAAACCGTGTCTGAGGTTATTTCCTTTACGCATGTGATGTTTATACACCCTGTTTTTTAAAAGCCAGTGTGTGTTGACCAATTATATCTGAGGAAATGAAAAAACACATCTGCAATTCAACAGGTGCCTCTTGGCATCCAGCATGTTCCACGTCTGGAAAACATCTGCATAGGTGGTCTCTCTCTCTCTCTCGTTCTCCAAACTCCTACTTTTTCTTCCTCTCTCTAGGGTCCGAGTGCAGGCAAGGCTGATTGTAAATACGGCAAGGACCTCAGAGCCAGAGAAACAGCCGTATATTTTGGGAGAAGAGAGGCTGGCTTTTACCAGAGCATATTTTTAATCGCACAACGCCAGCACGGATAGGCCAGAGTTGCACAGCTGCTCCTCTAATTTGTTTAAGCATGTACAAATAGGCCGTCCCACACGAGCCAAAAAAAGTGAGAGGAGGTTTTGCTCTACATGGCATTTTTGTCTGACCAGAGGAGCAAAAAAAAATCAACAGCGATAGAGACGGACTGGTCATTTTGAGTGATTTTACAGCAAGTTCCCACAGGATTTGTCATATATAAAAAGTCCCGAAGCTCAGAACTGGATCCAGAACGATCGAGTCGTGCACTCCAAATTCGTCAATGTTAAAAAAGAAATATGATACCCAGATTTGGGAGACCTTGCATGTTTTGAAGCGTACAAAAAGAATCGTCTCGATTTCAGCAGATCTTTGGAAGGAACGCAGAGGTCCTGTTGAATGATTCAAGTCATGGAAAAGATATTTATAACAAAGCCTTTCTATGTTCTTTATCCCGGGAAGGATTAGAGGACAAATCTGATTTGGCCCTACCTATGAGCTGTGGCTATGAAACTTTATGGATAGCAGTATCTAACCACATTACAGGGTTATTATAGTTAACTAAAACTAAAACCATAAAAAAATACATTTTTGTTACTTAAAATAAATATTAATTGACATAAAATATAATATATAATACAGCTTAAACTTATTTTACTGTGGTAGATTTGTCGCTCGTGTCGTGCCGCATACAGTGTAGACAGCATCACTGATTATAATGGTTTCGATTGTCTTTTGTCGTGTCACGCCGCTCGCGTCGGCCATCGGGTGTAGACACAGTGTTAGTTGATATACTAGAATGAGTAAAGTAGGAATTAATAAAAACTGTACAGACATTTAAAAACAATCTAATAAAAATGACAAAAATCCAACAAAATTAATACAACTTTCATTAAAATGACAATGCAAGATACAAAACAAAAAAACTCAGAATTTAAATATATCAATGTATCTAAAAAAAGTATCTCAATCATACTAAAATAAAATTGACTTGTAATAAGTAATTATACCAGAACCACATAGAACCAAAATGGAGAGAAATGAATTAAAGTGCCCCTATTATGCTTTTTCGGATACTGCCTTTCAGGTAGTGTGTAATGTAAAAGGTCTGCAAAGTTTTAAAGATTAAAGTGCTTAACAAAGACGATTATTGTCTCCTTAAAGTGTTTGTTCACCCAAAAATAAAAATTCTGTCATTACTCACCCTCGTGTCGTTCCACACCCTTCGTTCATCTTCGGAAAACACAAATATTTTTGATAAAATTCGATGGTTCAGTGAGGCCTCCATTGCCAGCAAGATAATTAACACTTTCAAATGCCCAGAAAGCTACTAAAGACATATTTAAATCAGTTCATGTGACTACAGTGGTTCAACCTTAATGTTATGAAGCGACGAGAATACTTTTTGTAATGCAAAATAACGACTTGATTCAACAGTATCTAGTAATGGACGATTTCAAAACACTGCTTCATGAAGCTTCGAAGATTTACGAATCTTTTGTTTCGAATAAGCGGTTCGGAATGTGTATCAAACTGTCAAAGTCACATGATTTCAGTAAACGAGGCTTCGCTACACCATAAGTGTTTCGAAATATCAATGGTTCACCACTGGAGGGCGTGACTTTGGCAGTTTGATTCACGCTCTGAACCACTGATTGGAAACGTCTCGGGTTACGGATGTAACCCTGGTTCCCTGAGTAAGGGAACGAAACGCTGCGTGAAACGCATTGGGAACCTTCTGCGTGATATCGTCATTGAAGCACTCCTGTATCCAACCAATCGTGTAACGAGACGTCGGAGGCGGGTGACGTCACGGACCAGGAAACTATAAAGCATGCCCGGATGCAGAGAACGCTAGCTTCTGTGGAAAATCTGAAGCAAGCACTCGCAAGCATGCAGGGGTACGGCAAGAGACGCAGCGTCTCGTTCCCTTACTCAGGGAACCAGGGTTACATCCGTAACCCGAGACGTTCCCTTTCGTGGGAACTATCGACGCTGCGTGAAACGCATTGGGAACGCAATCCCAACTGTGCCGTACTTCAAATGCTTGCTATGTTAGCTCGACAGTACTGGGGACCCCGGAGTGGAGCCCACATCAAGGTTATAATATTTGATAAATGTGTGCTGGTTTGACCATCCAGCTGCATCACAAACGTCACTCATAGAGACGCCAGACATCAAAGCTTTCGATGCCGCCATACCCCTTGTGGAATGAGCGCGGACGTTAAAGGGAGAAGACTGTCCGACTGCTTTATATGCAAGTGAGATGGCCTCAACCACCCACTTGCTCATCCTCTGCTTGGACGCCGGTCCACCTTTATTAGGAGAACCGTAACAGACGAACAATTGCTCTGTTTTACGCCACAGGGCAGCTCTGTGGACATAAGCGTCCAAAGCCCTCACTGGGCAAAGCAGATTTAGTTTTTCCTGATCCAAAGATATAAATGGAGGAGGATGAAAGGCTTGAAGCACAATGGGACCCGGGACATTGGTGGGGACCTTCGGCACATAGCCAGGTCTAGCGTGAAGAAATGCTCTCACCATTCCAGGAGCGAACTCCAAATATGAGGGGGCCACTGAAAGGGCCTGAAGATCTCCAATTCTTTTTAGAGAAGTAATAGCAAGTAAAAATATCGTCTTTAAAGTCAGAAACTTTACAGACACCTCCTCCAGTGGTTCAAAGGGAGCCTCAGCTAACCCACGTAGAACCACTGATAAGTCCCAGACCGGGGTCCTTGTGCGCACTGGAGGCCTCAGCCTCAGTGTACCACGGAGGAAGCGTGACACGAGGGGGTCTCGACCAACCGAGGAATCCCCCCCAACATGATAGGCTGATATAGCCGCAACATAAACCTTCAAGGTTGAATAAGATAAGCCCTCCGAGAATTTTTCTTGGAGAAAAGATAGCACAAAGCTGATAGGAGCACGGAGAGGGTCCGTTTCATGTTGTCTACACCAGGTAGAGAATAAATTCCATTTATAAGAGTAAAGCTTCCTCGTGGAGGGAGCCCTGGAGCTAAGTATGGTCTCAACAACCTCAGATGAAAGACCAGCCTCTATGAACCTGTCCCCCTCAGAGGCCAGGCCCATAGTTTCCATAGTTCTGGGCGGGGATGTATTATCGCGCCGCCCGCCTGAGATAGAAGATCCCGTCTCAAGGGGAGCTCCATCGGAGCGCCGTCTATCATGGACACCAAGTCCGAGAACCATATTCGGGTCGGCCAGTATGGGGCCACCAGTATCAGGCTGACCCCTTCCTGGCGTACTTTCTCCAGGACTCGTGGGAGCAGAGCGAACCGGGGAAATGCGTACAGATGTAGCCTCGGCCACGTCTGTACCATGGCATCCAGACCCAGGGGTGCTGGATGCGTGAGGGAGTACCAGAGCGGACACTGGGTTGACTCTCCCGAAGCAAACAGGTCTACTTGTGCCTGACCAAAGTTTTTCCAAATGAGATCCACCACTTCTGGATGGAGTCTCCACTCCCCGGGCCTCGGCCCCTGCCTCGACAGGGCGTCTGCCCCCACATTCTGACTCCCGGGGATATAGGCTGCCTTCAACGAAAGCAGCTTCCCCTGAGACCACAGGAGGATCCGACGGGCCAAGTAATTTAGTTGGCGAGACCGTAGACCCCCCTGGTGGTTTATATAAGCCAGCACATGATGGTCTCTCAGGTCTGGGAGAAAGTGTTTTAGTGCTAGAAACACCGCCATCATCTCCAGCCGATTTATATGCCAGGAGAGTTGATGGTCCTCCCAAAGACCCTGAGCTGAGCGACCATTCATGATCGCTCCCCAGCCTGTGAGGGAAGCGTCTGTCGTAAGCATTGCGCGACGACCAGAGGCTCCCAACGCGGGACCCTGGGACAGGAACCAGGGGTCTTTCCACACGGCTAGAGCACGAAGGCATCGCCGTGAGACTTTGATCATTCGAAAAGGGTTCCCCCTCGGGGAAAACCCCCTGGTCCTGAGCCACCACTGTAGGGGTCTCATATGCAGGAGGCCAAAAGGAATTATGTTGGACGCGGCTGCCATTAGACCCAACAGTTTCTGAAACTGTTTCACAGTGAGAGACTGGCCTAACTTCACCCCTTTTACGGCTGAGAGAACAGAGCTCACACGGGCAGGAGTCAGACGTGCCCGCATTGTTGTGGAGTCCCACATAACACCTAGATAATTGGTGGTCTGAGCCGGTATCAGCACACTCTTCTTGGCATTGAGCCTCAGCCCAAGCCTTTTCATGTGAGACAGAACAACATCTCGATGTTGAACTGCTTGATGCTCTGAGCGAGCTAGAATCAACCAATCGTCGATGTAATTCAGTATGCGAATGCCCTGGAGTCTCAAAGGAGCCAGGGCTGCATCCACGCACTTTGTGAACGTGCGGGGTGATAATGATAGGCCAAACGGAAGAACCTTGTACTGGTAAGCTTCGCCCCCGAAAGCAAACCTGAGGAACTTCCAATGAGAAGGATGGATGGATACATGAAAGTAAGCATCTTTCAAGTCTATCGTCACAAACCAGTCCTCGGACCTGATTTGTTTGAGTGTAAGCATTTTGAATTTTAGTCTTTGCACCGACCGATTCAACACCTGTAGTCTATGATAGGACGAAGTCCTCCATCCTTCTTCGGAACTATGAAGTAACGGCTGTAGAAACCTGACAGCTTGCTGGGAGGAGGAACCCTTTCTATAGCTCCTTTTTGCAAAAGTGTCATAACTTCCTGTTCCATAACCAGAGACTGCTCGGGGGTCACCACTGTGGGAAGGACCCCGTTGAATCTGGGCGGGGGAGACCCAAACTGTATTTTGTAACCCTTTTCTATCATGAGCAGCACCCAATTTGATATATTCGGTAGAGTTTTCCATTCTTCTAGAAAATCTACTAAGGGAACCAGCCTCTCGAGACTGGTCTCTGGTGTTTTTTGAGCACTTGGCTCGGCGCTCTGAAACGGCACGCCGGCAGAAGTCAGCCGAATCAAGTGACAACCGTCCTTCCTCGGAAGGACGGTGGGGACCTGACGCACACTGGATGATAGATATGGCGTGGTCCCCGGAGGGCGCTGGAGGGAAGCGGGTGTCAGATGTATCAACACCCGGCTTCCTCCAGACGGGGGCCGCCCTCCTGGGTCCTGATCCACAGATATCAGGACCGCTTTTTAGAAGCCTTCCGCGCCACAATAACAGCCCGCAGGTCTGTCTTGGGCTGAGAAGGCTTCTGTGCAGCTCGCCCTGTCCCCAGAATCTTCGTGGGGGAGCACGGGCGGCCACACTAATTTTTTGTTGCGCTCTGTGGTGCGCTGAGGAGCTCGTTGCGGGCCGAGACTGCTCCCGCTCAACAGTCTCGGCGGGGATTTTGGACCGGCGGGGGAGGAACCTCTGAAACGCCGCAGATTGTTTCTTGGTCTCCTGGAACCTCTCGACGACAGTTGTGACTGCGTCACCGAAGAGGCCCGCAGGAGACAGCGGCGCGTCCATAAGGGCAGACTTATCTCTGTCCCTTATGTCGGAGAGGTTCAGCCACAAGTGCCTCTCCGTGGCCACCAGGGCTGCCATAGAACGGCCCACTTCTTTAGCCGTCTCCTTGGTGGCACGGAGAGCCAGGTCTGTCGCCATGCGCAGTTCCTGGATGCACCCAAATGTGGCCTCCCCGCTGGTATCAATTTCCCCCAGCACTTCAGCTTGATAAGCTTGCAGCAGCGCCATGGTGTGAAGACACCTGCTGCCTGCCCTGCTGCCGCATAAGCTTTGCCCACCAAGGAAGATGTAGTCTTAAGGGGCTTGGTGGGCAACGTCGGTGCTTTTAAGGACGATGCCGACTCGGGTGAGAGATAGCCCGCGAGCGTCTCTTCAACCCGGGGCATCGCCGCATAACCATACTGTTTCAGCCCCACAATGTTGCTATAGACCGAGGTCTGGGGGCTGAACACTCTGTGTTGGACTGGTCTGTTCCATGATCTAGACACCTCAGTGTGTAGATTTGGAAATAACGGTAAGCACCGACGTGGAGGTAATGACCGCGCGGGGAGAAAGCGCTCATCGAGTTTGCTTTTGGGTCTTACATCTCCCCGCTCTGCTTCTGGCCAGCTAATATTTAATTTGGCAACAGCTCTGGCCACTACCTCCATGAGCTCCTCATCTGCAGAGGAAGAGGATGGCGGTTCCTCTTCCACTGCGTCGACACTCATCACATCAACATCCTCAGATGAAGACAGATGAAGTGCCGATGTCTCTCCCTAAGGGGAAGAAACCGCTGGGCGTGCTTCCACCACGGCAGGATAGACAGTGGGTCTGGCAGCTAACGGGAGAGATAGGGCGGGGCCCGTCTCAACCCCCGCTGCCAGATCTATTTGTGAACCCCACGAATGGAGCCTTCGCTCTGCCTCGGCAGCAGCGGGACCCGATCCGCGGGGAACATCAGCCGAGGCACCCTCCGCTCTATCAAAGAGTGCCCGGCGAGATCGCAGCACTCTGAGGGCGAGCCTTTCACAGTGCACGCAGACAGCTCCCTCGAGAGCTGCCTGCGCGTGCTCAACCCCCAGGCAAACAACACACATATCGTGCGTATCCCCGTCAGGGATAAAGCGAGTGCAGGGATGGACACATTTCCTGAACCGCTTGCTGCTTTCATCCGCCATTTTATATATATTTTTTGTGTCTTATGATGTGTATGTATGTATGTATGTTGAAACTTTTTGTCCTCAGACAAAGAGAGATAAATCACAAACAATAAGACGCACAACAGCGATCTTGGACACACACACACTTGTTGCTGCAGCTCTTGTCCTCAGACGAAGAGTGAGACCAATAATATATATATATATATATATATATATATATATATATATATATATATATATATATATATATATATATATATAGACAGACAACAATAAATAAGACACACGGGATAACATAGAGTGCTTGCTGAAGATAACAGAAGCTAGCGTTCTCTGCATCCGGGCATGCTTTATAGTTTCCTGGTCCGTGACGTCACCCGCCTCTGACGTCTCGTTACACGATTGGTTGGATACAGGAGTGCTTCAATGACGATATCACACAGAAGGTTCCCAATGCGTTTCACGCAGCGTCGATAGTTCCCACGAAAGGGAACAAAAGATTCATAAAGCTTTGAAGCTACTTTCAAGTCACATGAACAAATATGCTAAATATGTCTTTAGTAGCTTTCTGAGCATCTGAAAGTGTTAATTATCTTTGTCAATAGAGGCCTCACTGAACCATCGGATTTATCAAACATATCTTAATTTGTGTTCCGAAGATGAACAAGGGTCTTACGGTTATGAAAGGCATGAGGATGAGTAGTTAATGACAGAATTTTCATTTTTGGGTGAACTAACCCTTTAAACAAATAATCAATTCTGAACTGCCGAAACGAGTCGTCAGCAATTCCAGACTCACTTCATGTTACATACCTATGTAAAAATGTAACAAATTTGCATAATGCCAGTCTAAGTCTAATCCACTTTGCTGCACTTAAAAAGGATGAGGACTCGTACTGGAATTGATACAGTAAAACATACACCATTGTTACTGTTCGTATCACTGCATATACAAGCATAGAGGAAGCCTCCAGAGCTGAAATTCAGATATGGTAATGGGTGCTTTGTTTCTGACACGTGCTGTAAGCTGTAGACCAATCACAACAGACTGGGCTGACTGACCAATCAGAGCAGAGAAGGCTCTCGGAAAGGAGGGGTTTAGAGAGACTGAATCTTCGAATGCACCATTTTCAGACTCTTTGAGAAATTATGTGTATTATGAGAAAAATAAAGTGTTTTTTGACCTTGGATGCATGTAAACCTTTGAAACAATATTAGAAACCTTTAAAATAGCATAATAGGGGCATTTAAAAAAAAAAGAAAGATAAATAAAAAAAGTTGAAATAATAAAATAATAATAATGATGATGAAAAGAGCAATAATAATAACTTAGACAACCCTGAACCTAACAATACATATACAGTGGCATAGTACACTTTTATACACTATGCATTGACCCAAAACTGCGAAAACATGTCTTCTAAATCTGAGAGGTAAAAGTATCAGACTACCATGTTCTTCTTAATGCAAATCCTTGTTCCCCATCCCTTTCTGTATATCCCATCCCTAAAAATCTGTCTCAGATTTGTCATTTTAAAACATACAATTTAAGCTTAAGTTAAGGAGTGGCCTCCAAAGCGCCATTTGTAAGCATTCAGGAGGCACGATGCATCGCGATACCTGCCCACACGACAGTTGATGTCTGAGAATTATTGGTTTTGGAAACTTACACCCAGTGAAAGAGCTCTCATACACATAATTAGCCTAGTTTAAAAGCAGATTATAGGATTGACGCGTAAATACGAGGTTGCCTGTGACGTCTGTCAAAGCCGGTGTCCGAGTAAAGTTAGAAACGTGAAATGTAAATGAATAAGCGAATGGAAAAGTCAAAGTGGAAACTCTAAACATTTGCTCTTCAGAAGTCGGAAAACAGGTGCAAACAAGCTTCCCTTTAATCTGACCATCTCTCATTCACTCCATCGTCCCAAACAGAGCGCACTTTTTCCAACCCTGACTAACAGAGGGGTATCCCTTGTTCAGGACGCTTCTGATTTATTGATATTGCATAAAACAAAGAGAAAGGGGAAACTTTGTGCATTTGGAAAGGAAAATGAGGGGAAAGGAAAGAAAAAGACATCACTGCAAAAAAAGAAAAAAGAAAAAAGGAGTTGTTCTTTCTGTGTTTTTAAACATTCTTAAATTAAGATGCATTTATTTGAGATATTAAGTCTTGTTTGCTTAAAACAAGACAAAATATTTGCCAATGGAGGTCAGAAAAATAATCTTGTTTTCCCTTTGAATTAAGTTTAATTTTCTGAGCCCATTGGCAGATATTTTTTCTTGTTTTAAGCATAAACTAACTTCATTTTCAATTTTACATAAATTAAAGAGGACATTTTCAGCTTTCTTTAATAGTGTGTAATGTTGCTGTTTGAGCATGAAAAAGTTCTGCCAAGTTACAAATCACAAAATCACTCCAAAAGGAGTTATTCTCTATATCAGTAAACACGGTTTCTGAACTCCCTGAAAAGCCTCCATTGCAGTCTTGAGTTTTCTTCCAGGAACGAACACGTCACAATACCCCTCATTTAAATAATTCCCGCCCAAAGCATACACAAAATAGTGGGAAGCAAAGCCCGGTTGAGTTGAGTTAGTAGTGTGTTGATACTCGCGGTTACGGTTAAGGAGCGTTGTGCTTGGTCAACCGCGCGAAGCGCTTGATCAATCAAAACACACTGGTCCAACTGGCCAATCAGAGCACAATGCACACTTTGGAAGGAGGGACTTCATAGAGACAATGGTTTTTTTTCTAGGCTTGATTGTGTTTTTGGGGCACAGTTTAACATGTCTTAGGGGCCATTCACACAGAACGCATCTTTGCGTCTAAAAACACGAGACGCAGCACTCAGGAGTGGTTTTAAAAAAGCGCAGCATAGAACGCGAGAGTCTCGAGAGGCGCCTTTGAGACGTGATGCAATAACGACAATAACGGAAATAATAGAAATAGGCAAACTGCAGAATTTACAGATACAACTTTTGACATGGAAAAAGAGAAAATAAGATAATAATGAGCGCCTCCTCTGCCATGTTGCCGTTATATAAAACAGTTGTCATGCCAACTTGCAACGCTTGCCCCGCCTCCAAGTTCTTCTGATTGGTCCACTGTTTTGGAACTGGCATTGATGAGCGGCACTGCGTGTAAAAGTTGAAATTCTTTTAACTTGACACGGCGTCTTAAAAACGCGGCGCTCATGTGTGAGGCGCTGCAAAAGACGCGAGACGCGAGCGTAGCGGTCATGCGCGTCCCGTCAAGTGCGTTTACATAGAAAAACAATGGGAAAGTAGCGCATTGGAATAGAAAAACATGTTCTGTGTGAACGGCCCTTTAATGCTTCATTTTTTTGAAAACGCTGTATTTTTCATATATTTTAGCTTTATTCTACACCTCTGTTTCCACTGTCATATGAACGGCTCGTTTGACTTCCTGCTTCTATGAAGCCACTCCCTCCGAAATACGCAATGTGCTCAGATTGGTTAGCGGGCCCAGTGTAATCCAGAGCTATCGTGATTCGCTGAAGCGTCCGGAAACGCCACGCCCCTTACCATTTGTTACCGGTTACGTGGGCTTCGGTTATATTGTATGCTCAATTTGATTATATTATTGTATCAAATTGAGCACGAATCAGACCCAGATGAACAGCAAAGGACGTTTAAGAATGGTATTTCATTTAGTATTTGTGTCAAAGTGTTTAGATGCTGTTACTGCTGTTTGTTAGCTTTCAATATACAGTTTTATTCTGATTAAAGCTTTACTGTAGCCAAATACATGACCGAGTAGTCGCATTTTTGTAAAGCTAGCGTTTAATTTATTGTTTATGCTCAAGCAGCAAAATTACACACTAACTAAAGTTAAAAAAGTGAAATCGCATTGAACCACCCCTTTAATGACAGACTGTGAAGAGAGGTGCTGCAACAATGTAAAATATGTGAAAAATAATGTGTTTTTTGAACATTCAAGCATGCTAGTAGACCCCAAAACAATACCAAGACTTTGTAAAAGGTCATAATATGGGCTTTTTAATATCTTAAGTCATATTGCTTATCAAATAAATGTATCTTGATTTAAGAATTTTTAGATATTTGTACTGGAAACCAAGACAAAAATTCTAAGTAGAACATCTTTTTTTTTTTTTTTGCAATGATGTCATAAGTAGGGCTTAACACATTTAGTTTCAGTTTCTGATATGGAGTAACACTTCAAGAACGCACCCGTTGATTTGTTCACTCTGGAACAATTTGCACTGGAAATCCCCTGTAGGGTCTGGGGCGTCTTTAACATATGCGTGTATATGCTCGAGCGGGGTTTCCCCGTAAGCCCCATCTAAACGACATGCTTCAAACACTAAACTAGGTGCTAATGAACTGGGTCCTGACAAAGTTTACTTTCCTGGGTTGAGTCCCACCGTACAATGGTCCCATTCAGTGGCTCTCAACCGTGGAAAGTGTCTGTAAGGTAATCCCGTAAGAGTTTTGCGAGACCTTTTCAAAATTTTCAATATGTCTCTCTGCCTGCACGCGCTGCCATTCGGCCCGTGCCAACGATAACACTAATATGCATCAGCTGATACTAGCGATCGGTGCAGAAATTTGCATGAGGCAAAATGACATCCTTTCACGAGTCTCTGGCATAGACGTCTAGCCTTTTCTGCCCTATTACTCACCTGGTGCTCTTACAGCCTAAATATCCGAGCTTGCAGTGCTGCCAGGGCTCTTCACTGGGCACGGGGCCTGAAACAGAACCAAGCAGCCTTTTAGTGTACCTAAATGCACTGGGCCTTATTACAGGTGCTGGTAAACGTAAATGGCAGGGCTGTTCGGTTAAAAGATTGTGGCTATTTTATGTGGGGACTTACTGAGCGGGAACATGCTGTTTATTTTCGTTGTTTGTGCATGTAGAGACTTTTGACTATCAGGATAAAGTTTGGTCTGGCTAAGAACTGCCTACTCAGGATGAAACCATCTGGCTGACATGCAAAGCAACAAACCACAGGTTTTTTTTGTTGTTTGTACATGCCATTATGTGCCAAGTTAATCTGAAATAGCTGATACCATAATAATAGACTGAAAAACAAAAAACATTTTTTATAATAATAGTACTGCAGTGTTTGCCCGGTGCTCTCACGACAACTCCATTCAAGGTGCAAGATGTACAATATTGTTTATAGTTTGTTTTTGTTCGTTTTTTTACAAAAATGGTTACCTATCTTGACCCATCTTGTACAATTTTGCCCTTTCATGGAAAATATTATGACTTCTCATGATAAGACTGGGTTAAAAACGCACAAAAAATTATGACCTTGTAATCTGAATTTATATGCGACCAAAAGCACTGCTTATTTCACAGAAATCTCTTATGCTCACCAAGGCTGCACTTATTTGATCAAAAATACAGTAAAAACAGTAATATTGTGAAATATTATTACAATTTCAAATAACAGTTTTCATTTGAAAATGTAATTTATTCCTGTGATGCAAAGCTGAATTTTCAGCATCATTACTCCCGTCTGCAGAAGCTATGTTCACCAAAGTTGCGAATTTAAAGGGTTAGTTCACCCAAAAATGAAAATTCTGTCATTTATTACTCACCCTGATGCTGTTTCACACCCATAAGACCTTCGTTCATCTTCAGAACACAAATTAAGATATTTTTTGATGAAATCTGATGGCTCAGTGAGGCCTCCATTGCCAGCAAGACAATTAACACTTTCGAACGCCCAGAAAGCTACTAAAGACATATGTAAAACAGTTCATGTGACTACATTGGTTCAACCTTAATGTTATGAAGCGACAAGAATACTTTTTGTGACCCAAAAAACAAAATAGCAACTTTTCAACAATATTTAGTGATGGGCCGATTTCAAAACACTACTTCATGAAGCTTCAAAGCTTCAGGAATCGTTCGTTTCGAATCAGTGGTTCGGATCGCGAATCAAACTGCCAAAGTCACGTGAACTATTAAAATTTCGAAACACTTATGATGTAACAAAGCCTCGTTTACTGAAATCACGAAACAAAAGATTCGTAAACCTTCAAAAAAGTGAAATTGGCCATCACTAGTAACGTTGAAAAGTCGTTATTTTGTTTTTTTGGTGCACAAAAGGGATCTTAATTTGTGTTCCGAAGATGAACGAAGGTCTTACGGGTGTGGAACGACATGAGGGTGAGTAATTAATGACTGAATTTAAATTTTTGGGTGAACTAACCCTTTAACTAAATTGGAATATCACATAAAACATTTGTGAATAAAGCAGCATTTCCATCATATTCAAGAGACCTAAATTGTCACTTACTGGGAAATTGCCGCTAAATATCTGTAATAAAATGGAAGTTGCTGCAATCGGGGGAGCCACTGTGGCTCTTTTTCCTACATCATAAATGACTTGGATCTCAAACCATGCAGTCGGAACGCAATACACGCTGTCATGTTATAGTGCATTCGGATGCCTGGTGTTTGTAATCGTTTGAGAGTTCTGAAAGGGATTTAAACCAAATTATTTGATGGCAGACATTGGCTCAGGCATTTCAGAACGACCAAACCAACATTTGAGTGGCTGTGCAATGTGAATGGTCCGCTGGTTAGCCCAGTTATCCTCTGTTGAGGAAAAGTCACGTGAGTTTTTTGTTGCGCATCGAGGGATTTTTTCGTTAAACGTGTTTCCATCGTAGTTTATGTGCATGTCTTCGCATCAGATAAAAAATGTATCCGCCTCAGTTGAATGCATACATTTTTAATGCTCACTTTTCGCATCTTGCCATTTTCATCCAACTGTTTTTTTGTTGGTTTTTTTGTGATATCTCAAACCACATTACAATAGATGGATGGAAACGTAGCTAGTGTCACATGATCCTTCATTCTAATATGCTGATTTGGTCCTCAAGAAACATTACTTCTTATTATCAATGTTGAAAACTGTTATGCTGCTAAACATGTAATTTACTGGCAAAGTGCCTTTAAAACAAAGATCTGACACCACAAAGCTGGAAAACTTTGGCAAATCCATCAACTAATTTTTCCTCAAAGGTGCTCGTTAGCAGTTGAAACCAGCTCTTGACATTTTTGTGTGCAATATGCTTCAAACTGTGGGCTGGGACCAAGTCTGAATTAATCACACGACCCTTGATGAAATCTCTGACAGACATACTGCGTCAGCTGAAACAATATCACTCCCTGTTAACACCCCGAGCTGTTTTTGTGTTTAGACGACATTTGGCTGTTGGTAAACTACGAGCTTGTCTTTTATTGCTCATGAACTCGAGCAGCCAGACCTGACTGTCAGATCGCAGAATACATTTACTTATATTTATCTTCAGCGCACTCGAAGAGTGTGTAGCTCACAGGGGGGAGACATCCACAGGAGGGAGAAACCGCAATCTATCTGGCAGATTACCTCCATCAAAACATATGGGCCTGTTCATCCATATCATTCACGTTTCTGGGCCACAGAGATATAAAACACTAGCGGCTCCATTCTGTATTGTAAGCTGCTAAACGGTAGCTGTGATAATTCAACATGTGATATCCCTTTCCAGAGCCACTCTATATCTTTAGGGGGTGATGAGAAAGGTATGGCCGGTCTTTGCATACGACAAGCCGTATTTATGGCTTTCTAACCTGACAAGCTGCAAAGTTATATTTATATCAGATGGTTCCATGCGAGCAGAGGCATGGGACTTGGCTGTTTTTGATGGAAAGTTAAGATCTGCAAGCGGACAGAGTTAATTGAAAATGCATGCGGCCCTTGGATTTCTTTTTTCCCCCTGAATTTGTGTGTGTGTGTGTGTGTGTGTGTGTGTTTACGTTGTGTGTGTGTAAGTGCGTGTAGGGGAGGGAGATGGTGACGGGATTGAATGCGTGTCTTTCTGTTTTTTTAAGATACACCTGGCCCCAGTAACGGTTTCATAAGCTCAGATGGAAAGATCTACAAGCAGAGACATGGGTTTGCCTCTTTAATGAACTGACAAAGGTCCCACCCATACAAATAAACAATTAATTATGGAAACAGAAAGGCCATTTATAGAGGGTCAACACATGAACACAGAGACAGTCAAGTCTAATAACCATCAGACTTATAAACCTATAGACAGTTTCTATCAACATTTCAAATGCAATCTGCTGCTAGATGTACTAAGAAATCACACATCTACAGCTTTATTCAGACTGACAGCACACTACACATGCACGACAAAATTATGAGCGATGTCAATGTTTATATTGTTTTTATATGTTATGGCCAATATTAGAAATGCTATGCTACTCTGTCTAAATATATTAAGAACTATAATCAATCATTTTAACTGCTACAAGTGAAATTAGGCATCACAACATTATTTTGTTCAGTGTGAAAAATGGATATTCAATCAGATTGCTAAAGAGTGTTATCAGATTACTAGTCTTTTGAAGATTAACTTTAAATTAGTGTAGATTACCTTTGCCATCAACTTACACTACCATTCAAAGATTTTTGTATCCATGCATAAGGTCGTGCATGCACATTGAAAGTTTTTTTTTTGCAGTAATTTGTTTATCCACAAGGTGGCAGCCGTACCCTGGGGGCATCAATTCATAAGGAAGTCAAAGATAAACTGCATAAACAGAACAGAACGCACGCGAGCTACAGAAACCTACATAGATGAGAGACTGTGAGAAGAGGTTAGAATATACCCTCAACTCTAGCGTTGAATGAAGAGTTGAATGAAGTATACTTTCCAAGACTGAGTGCATACATTAGCGTTCATGTAAAAAAAAGCAAAGTATACTCAGGGCTTAATGCTGATTTGCTGCTCAAAAAACATCTTATTATTATCAATGTTAAAAACCTGCTTGATTTCTTTCATTTATCTGAAATAAAAATATGCTTTAAAAAATTAATGATCAAATAAAATGCATTCTTGCTGAAAAATTTTTGAACAGTTGTGTAAATGTAAAAATATGGGTAATGGGACCTTTATATATCCAATATTGGTGATACAATAATTTAAAATAATCACTAATATCGATAACGGATATAGTACCAAAATACCAAGCAGCCCTACTGGCATATTTGCCCCAAATCAGTTTGAACAGCAAATAAAACGGCAAATAAAATGTGTGAGGATGAATTTAGTAAAATGGCAAAAATTACCAAAACAACTGAAATAATTTTAAAACACTTTCAAAGACCCCATAAAATAAAACCCCATGAAATGTCTTAAATAAAACATGACTGCCTATACATTAAAAATGTGATTTTTTTTTTTCAAACCAAACTTGATAAGAGAAAACTGTGAAAAAAATCTAGTTGTTTTCCCTTTTGCCAAATAGGTTGGAAAACGTCAACACCCATAATGCACTGGGCATGTTGCCATCCAAGGCCACTCCCACCAGTCTGCTATGGATATGCTTGACCAGAGTTAAAGGGTTAGTTCACCCAAAAATGAAAATAATGTCATTTATTACTCACCTTCATCTCATTCTACATCCGTAAAACCTTCGTTCATCTTCAGAACACAAATTAAGATATTTTTGATGAAATCCGATGGCTCAGTGAGGCCTCCATTGCCAGCAAGTTCATTTACACTTTCAGTGCCCAGAAAGCTACTAAAGATATATTTAAAACAGTTCATGTGACTACAGTGGTTCTACTAGAGGCATTACTGAGCCATCGGATTTCATCAAAAATATCTTAATTTGTGTAAAGGTCTTACAGAGTAGAATGACATGAGGGTGTGTAATAAATGACAGAATTTTCATTTTTGTGTGAACTAACCCTTTAAGCCCTGGATATACCTTTTTTTTACGCGCACAGTCGAACACACAGCCTTGCAAAGTATACTTCACTCGACTCGTACGCATACACAGGCATTTGACGCATGCACAGTTTTGAGCAATCTCTCGCCACAAGTTACAACCCATGTAAACATCTTTGTATTCTTTAATGCTAGAGTTCAACAACCTCTTCACACAGTCTCTTGTCTATGTAGGCCTTCATCGTCGCTGTAGCTTGCATGCGTTCTGGTTTGTTCTGTTTATGCCATTTTTCTTTGACTACCTTTTGAATCGACGGCCCCAGGGCACAGTTGCCACCTTGTGGATAAACTTATTACTGCAAAAACAATTAAATGCCATGTTCAGCATGCGCATACAAAGTACAAATCCGGTGGTGTACGTACAGTTGCACGTAATCTTCAGATGAGGAAATTCCATACCCATAAAAACTATGCTTTGGGCTTCAAATAACACTTCGCTTTAGTAGGAAATACTTCTTTACAAACTTTTAGTCATAATGGTGTTAACTTGTATTGTTCCAGGGTGCAAGACCTCAAAAAGTAGGCCTAAATGTTTTTAGCGTGAGTGAGTTACTTTTTATTTGACAACTGAATCAGGATGTTTGGGTGAGCTCAAACTAGCCAATAGGCTTTAGTGACATCACTGCCATGAACACTGAACATGTTTTGCAATTTGCACTGTTGGCATTAGTAGGATGGACAAAAATTTGTGTAGTGCAGGATGAGTCATCAATATTTTTGGAAGACAAAGTCTGTACAAAGCTAAAGCTGAGGGCCTCAGATCTAACAGACATGGAATAACAGCCACAAAACTCTAATTCTGATTTCATGGGGTCTTTAAATGTCAAGCGCCTGACTTTTACTGTGTATTATTCAAACACATGCTCAAACCCACCCCGGCACGTTGTGTTTTGCGGCCAGAGCACAGCCGATGACCAAATGGCACAGCTAAAGCCAGAGTGCAGCATCTCAGGTGCAAAACCAGGATGGACTGTACCAGAGCCAAGCGTGAAACCTCTCCAAACCCTGAGCCTGACTCATAAAGCCGTCACTAAGCTGCGTGCGAGAGAAAGGTCAGGTTCTAGTTGCATTCATAAAAAAGGAAAGAATGAAAGAAAGGAAGAATGAGGGGAAAAAGGCAGCAGCCCGGGCTTTCATGAATGGACCATTGTGATGCGCGGCAGTCTCGTCAGTGAATGTTTTCAATTCCATTTGATCCTGTAGTAAGGCTGCTAATTGGTGAAGCGTGTTCCACAGGTCAGCGTAAGGTTTCTCTTTCCACAAACGCACACTGCTCCCTCTGTAGATGGCAATAAGCGCAAACAGGCCCTACAAACAGCCATAGCGACCATTTGGACGGTCAGAGTGATTTACCGTCTCGCATCGGTCAGAATTAGCTGTAAATCTGGTTGGAGGACGGTGACTTTTGCAATGGAATCATTTGTGGTTTCCACACTACGTCAGGAATGATGCTTATGCAAAGAGCAAGTTGAAACGACAAAGGTTTGACTGTATTCTGCACACGTTTCCACTTCCAGTATATTATTAGATGATGTCCCTCTCCTAACCTGAGTGTTTCACAACTTCGACCACCGTCAAGGTGCGTGTGCACCGGTTTGTTTGCCTCGAATAACAAACAATTAGATTGCGATCTGGTCTTTAAGCAGAAACACACTTCCACCAAATATGCGCCTGGCCCACAGTGTTTGCATCCTTCGTTTCTAGCATCACTCACCCTTTCACCTCTATCTCTCCTCTGCTTCCTTAAGAGGGACTGGAGTTGGATTACCGCTCTAATAGAAAACAGGTGCTTTCATAAGCGTAAGTTGCACGCACATGGGGAGTAAATGCAGAGATGCTACAGTCAAGAGAGTGTGAGTGAAGCAACTGTGGATGAGGCTCTGACTTTTCCACAGGTTTACACCGCCACCTTGTGGTTATTTCATGAACTGCACATGTCCAGCATGGATTTCTCTGTTTTTCCAATGGGATCTAGCTCGGGGGACAATCGTTCAATCAATCAAGTTGTTTTCCTAAATACAAAAATAATAATTCTATAAGCCAGTTCTAACTGAATCAGAATCACAGGATTCAGGATTTCATGAATTGCAGAGTCACACAACAGCAAAATGTCAAGTTTTTTGAAAAAATATACATATTACACCATTATTTTTTTGCCAGTGGTTACGATTAAAATGATTAATAAAGCCAACAAAAATTTCATCATAGCGTTTTAATTTTAGAGCACCACATAGCCTACATTCACAAAGCTGTTTTCAGATAGCTTTATAAAAATATTGTTATCAAACTTTGGTCTATTGATTGTTTATTTGATTGCTTCAAGTAGCCTACATTTCAGTTACCCAGGCTAAATATAATCAAAAAAATAATAATAATAATAATAATAATAATATAATGGAGTATATAGGCCTACATATAAGTAGAGTTTTGGGCGAGGCCGGCACTTTAATTTTCTCGTTTTGGTGATAACAAAGTAACTTTTTTGGGGGTGATTTCAAAACACTGCTTCATCAAGCTTCGAAGATTTATGAATCTTTTGTTTTGAATCAGTGGTTCAGAGCGTGTATCAAACTGTCAAATACAGCACACTTCTGTTGCTCAAAGTCCTGCACTGTCAAGGAAGAAACTGTAGACGGCGCTGTTTTAAAATGTTTTTTTAATCTATCACACCTCGTGTCGTGAACAGGTAGGCTATCAGAGGCACAGAAGAATAGAAATTTAACTGAAATGTCTCACACACACACACGTGTTTCCATAGCCTACTAATGATCATGCCAGGAACATAAATCAGGCATTTATCTTTATTTTAAATCTAGAATATGAAAACTACATTTCTGAACAAAATATAGGCCTATGTAGTTCTAAAAGTTATTTGTGGTTGTGTTACAGTTCAACCCTACAGTACACCCCTTAATTTTTGATTTGTGAATGTTTCTCAAAGTAGAAAAAAATCAGAAAACTAATTTCAAATTTAGATTTTGTCAAACAAAGTCAAATTTCAAGTTTGATGTCAATGTCAGAAACTTTACAGTCTATGGTCAGAAAGCAATGGACGCTTCGCTAAGCCACGCCCTCCTTAGTTACTGTTGCTACGCCTGTCAAGCTTTCGAGCCTGGCAAGTCATTTACAGTGGGTATGCACCGGTGTCAGACATTTTCAAGGAGATAATTAGTACTTTTTGGCGAACAGGTGAAATATATCTGAGATAGCAAGACAAAAGGGACTGCAGTATGCATTTCAAGGGATGATTAGAAAATCACGAGCAGCAGCCGCCTCATACGCTGACCGTTCAAATGGGACACACAGTTTGAGGAAAAGCTTTGTTCATCCACAGCTTGTTAAGTGAAATTTGTGAAAATAACCTAATAATTATAAATCAAACAGCTTATCCATAAGTCTTGTGGAATAAACACAAGACGTTAGCCTGACCACTTTGCAATGATGACATTCTCCCGCTTATATTTTTAGCACGCCAGGCTAACGTAACTCCGTCTTGCCTTTAATCATATTATTTCACGTTAAAATACGTTATATGCATTATGAACAAAGAACCGTCATTATTCCAAGCAACGATGTGCTGAGTTAGCTAGCTAGCTAACCTACCCGGACTTAGTGCATATGCATACATCAATATTACATAATTGACGTTATGATAAATAACACACAATTACTGTACGTGCTGTACTTGCATTATTGTTAAGGGTAGGTTTAGGGCTGGGGAAAGTGTAGATGTTAATAAAGCCATAAACCCCGTTAATATCACGCTGGAAGCACAATCTGATAGGTAACGTTAGCATTTTGTCAGATTTTGCTAACGTTACCCACTGTTTCAATGGGAGGTAGTAAAATCTGACAGTGTAGCACAAATTGTCAGAACACCAGCACTTCTCCCCTTGGGTTTTAGGATTCGAGAAGGGGAAAAAACTGTTAGGATACCGTGTATCAGATTAACACAATCCATTAAGCACAACGTTTCGGCATGTTCCCTCGCTCGAAAGCTTGACAGACCTCCTGCGCCTAGTAACGGTTGCTAAACCACGATTGGCCTGTGGCGGTTTTCGGGCGTGGCTTAGCGAAGGGTCCATTGAGTATGAGTAAACAGCACTTGGCATGTTTGATGTCAGACAAGTGACTAATGTTTTGCATATTAAATGCAAGGCCTTAAAGTCCTGTGAAGACTTTTCATTGTTTTCTAAACATACACACACAGAGATAAGTGTTACAAAACTGAACATCAAATTTACACGTGAAAACCACCAATAATGTATTTATTTATTTATATTTTACAGCTGATTTACTTTAGGTGATATTTCTGTCTATCACCAGTGTTTTTAGGCCCATTTTTCATAGTCTTAGTCAAAGATAGGCTACCAAAAAAAAAAAAAAAAAAAAAAAAAAAAAAAGACATTACCTACAACAACAAATCAATCTGAAATATTCCTTTGACAACTAAACATTTCAAAGTGTCTACTTTTAAACTGATAAAACAAAGCCATTATATTTTAAGCATACATGTCACATGTGTGCAAGTAAATAGCTCTTTTTCACTTTTATTCTGCAGTACAGAACACTTCCTCATACTTTCACTTCAGTATAAGCATTATAAGTTTCACTTTACACATTTCCACTCCCAAAGAAACTCCCATGTTAACCAAGAAGAATGATTGGTTCAGATCTTCTATAAATAACAAAAACCTCCAGGAAATCTTTGTAGTTGCTACAAACATTCTAAGGTATGGTTTTGAATCTATTACTTCTTCTTCTTCTTCTTCACAACTTTTTGAAAATATATATCTTTCTAGTAATAAAATAGTTCTATTTAGTAATAATTCTTCTATATTAGTTGTTCTGGAAAACACCTTATTAGTGACATCATAATTAAGTCTGTATATAAACTTAAGTATGATCTAATATATTATGTTTTGTTTTCTCAGATTTGAACAATGGACAATATTATTAGCTTCAAGAATAAAACTTCTTATGAGGATGACTTAAAAATACCATTTTTTAATGTTAATTTTTGTTCTGATAAAATATTAGATGACAGTTTAAAAATGTTAAACTCTACATCTGATCCATTAGTTATTGAATGTGGCAAGATTATGCCTTGTGATGACAGAAATTTAACAAAAAAAAGTGTCTGTTACATTTTAGTTTGGTCATCAGATATTGACAAAGGTTGGATCAGCAGAGGTTTAGGACTTTATTATGGGTCTGGATTTGTAACTACTGCCAAACATGTTCTAGAAAATGACAAATGTCATGAAAATGATAACATATATGTGCTTTTCCCAAATTGTTTAATGTGTTTAATTTATAAAGCCCGAAAAATCTTCCCTAAAAACCCTCACTTACCGTTGAATTACGATATTTCTTTTATTGAATTACAAGGATGTTTAGATCCATTACAAAACATAAAAGTAGAAATAGGTGAGTTGCATGAAAATGACACGCTATATTTTGATATATTAGAGACAGGGTGTTTCGTAAGTAAGTATTGTGAATTAAAAAAACCCAATACTAATATGACAAGCCAAATGTCATCTAAAGAATACGAATTTGTTATTTGTAAAGCAGGCAGAAAAGGAGACAGTGGAACTCCTATTTATTCCAGCTCTGGCACATGTGTTGGATTATATATTGGTCAATTCAAAGCAAAAAACTCACCAAACCATGAGGAATATGGCAGAGCTTTAAAATTTGACAGAATTTTATTAAACACATCTAATGACTTTCTGTTCCTAACTTTCTAATCCCTTAATTAAGAACAAATTCCACAATTTTTTTTCCCCTAAATAAATTGGAAATGAGTAAAATCTGTTTTGGTGGACAGGGTTATTATCATTATATTATGGATTGAGAAACACTTTTTAAACGTCTACTAAAATTTGTCAGCAAGGAACGTAATTGGCATGGTTGCAGTTCTCATAGCAATAATATTGTCCATTGTTTGGCAACTAACCGAAGAGAGATCTCATGTCTTGCCCACAACAAAACCTTGTAAGTCGTTTGTCAAAACAACTTGCGCATATGTTTTGTAGAACAATTTGCTACAAAATAGGTTCATTTATCAAAATGTCACATTCCAAATGTACTTTACAGGTGATATATGTTGGTCTGGAGCATGTGGAATCTACATACAGTAAAGGTGGTGCAGGGATAATCTTGAAAGCTTTGGTAAGAAAAAAAAAAAAAAATATTTAAATTATTCCTGATTTTGGGACAGAAATGTTTGTCAACATTTATTTTATTTTTCAGTGTCTTTGTTACATATACTTACTGTAGTATTGACAGTAAATTCTGCATAGTGACAAATCAGACACACAATTATTTATTTTATATTTAACCCCATAACTTACATAAAAACCCTCATCCAACCACAAAACAAGGTGTCAAAGTGCCTGTCAAGTCAAGTCAAGTCAAGTCAAATTTATTTATATAGCGCTTTTACAATTGGTAATTGTTCAAAGCAGCTTTACATATTAGAAGCACAGAAAAAGGGAAGTGGTTAAAAATAAGCTGTACAAACAAGCGTGGTACAAGACGGTGCTACATTAAGCCAATGTCGGCTGACTCCCAGCATGGCCGTATCTACCATTGAGGACACCGAGGTCATGTCCTCGGTATTTTTTCCCTAAATTTCAAATTAGTCAAAGCTGAAATCCAGCAGTGATGATCAATGCCATACACAGAACCCGGTCCGTGTCCGAATCCATATGTCGTCTGTATTTTCCATGGGCGTCGGAACCATTGTATGTGGGTGGGACAAGACCCACCCACTTTTTAAGACCAATGATATTGGACCCACTCACTTTTACCGTCTCTAATCCCCCCCAGGTGATGCTACTCCACAAACCACCAACAGAGCATAGAAAATACCAAAAATAAAAATATTTTTTAAAACATCGCCAAGTAAAACGCTGCGTTTATAAAGAAATGTCTCTTTACGACCACAACAAACGGGACAATTTCAGACGCGCATTCCACCTTCGGCTCAGCACCAGGCGCAAGTCAAACGAGCGCGGAAAATGTAGCTTCATTTGAACAACAGTGAACTGTGGTCAGATGAGATGTTGTCAGGCTATGTCAGTAAAACTCCAATCAGCTGTTAGGCTATAGCCTACTGTGCTCGAAGCGTGAACTCAAGAATTGCTCACGCAAATGCGTGGCGCGTGCTGCATATGACTGCATTATAGTTTAACTAAAGCGCTAAAGAAACCACGGGCATGCACCATCATTATTCTGAGGTAAATGAAGTCATGGAATTACCAAACATGCGATTAAAGCTGCCTCAAAACTGTGCATGCATGTATGTATTTGTTGACATGGTTTTAAAGCTATTGTTATCCAATTTGTTGGCCTTAAAACGTCTTAAAATGCATATATGTACATCAAGGAAATCAAAATTTTCTCGGAACCCCCCTAGCAAAACACATTTTTTGACCACGGTAAATAGAAAACCCTGTGTACGGCCCTGACTCCCAGGGGTGGAAAAAAAACCCTAGGAGAAAAACCCAGCGTGCTAGCACTGGGAAAAAAGTCCTAGGAGGGAAAAAACCCCTTGGAAGATATATATAATATATGTAAATGGATATGGAGATCAAAATCTGAATTATACATTTTTATTATAGAGATTAAAAATAGATTATATATAAATATATGTAAGCGGATACGGGGATTAAAAATCTGAATTATAGATGCAGCCAGAACTGGGTCTGTAGGCCCATTGTCTCCTGGGCTACGTCCTGTGACAATTCCCCAAAAGGATAGAACAAGCTTATAGTTGCCAGCAAAAGGCACGCTAGTGAGATAAGACTGGTTTATGACTGCTTTGCTTTAAACTCGCTTTGAATCAGGTCATATAAAGGCACATAATGCCTCCATTCATTTATTCATAGGAAACCTTGAATGAACATGCATATCTCCAGGTTATGATTATTACTGACCTAGAGAGCCATCAAGACTTTCTTCTGAGACTGTATCCGGATGTGCGTGCAATGGCATTGCAAGTATCGTACAATTAACTAACTAAACAGAAGTTTAGTATAAGCTACAGACTTCTTTAACAAGATGCTTTGAACCAAGAAACTGATGGTTCTGTTTTAGATGCTTAAATTAATCTTTTCATAGCTTCATTCCCTTTTTCTGTTTCCGGTTTCATTCACCTTTCACCATTCATCTTTTGTGTACATTCATGTGAGTTTGATTCTGGTCCCTGCCTGTAAATCAACATCACTTTAATGATGCTTTCAAAGCTGCTAAAAAAGCGTTATCTTTCTGTGGCCACGAAAAATATCCTTTCTGAGTTAATAGACGATCAATACTGAGTGTTCGCTGGACAAACAGATTAATTGATTGTAATATTAAGTCAGCTACATCAAGTTAATTATAATAACTGATCCAAATATTTATAATTAATTATAACCCATGCTCAAAGGCATGTAAGCATTATAACTTTTGAGATAGTTTGCTACAAATCCTAACCAAACCCTGAACCTAATTATTTAGTAAGTACATCTTGTTAATTAATATTACTCAGTACTTAGTTCAAATGTAACGAGGACCTTAAAAAGTGTAACCAAATGTTTTTAAAAATACTTCAACTATTGCTCGTTTAGTGTGAATTTGGTGTGAAAACAATCCTGATGGATATTTATTGTTGAGAGCATTAGAATCTTTGCAAAGATGTATTTGTTTTTTATTTATATTGACAGAAAATTGTAAATAAATGTTAATATATGTTTCAAGATATATCTTTCTTCCTCTCTCTTTCATGCTGAAAACAACTAGAATGACCTTCAGACTGCATATATCACTTCTGGGTGAAGTTAAGATCAGACGATCTCTCTTCGTCAAATTACATCCCCTACCAATACAATGCAAGCTGCCAGGAGAGGGACTGTGTCTTGCCCAACACAATGGTAATTCTTTCAATGTAGTACTGTAGATGAAAATGAATAAAACATTTCTTATATACTTATTGCATGAAAGCATGCATGCAAGCTTTTTCATCGTAATTATTTAAATTGCATATGGTTATTAAATAATTTTTGTTGAGTCAGTGTGTTGGCATACAATCATCAGAAATTATAAAATTATCATCAGATAAATTATATAAATACATTTTTATTTCACATTTACAGAAACATATCAAGGCTCAACAAGGAAAGGAGCTTGCACACATAATAGTAGAAATTTTCTTTAGTGGCTAAATTCAAAGACAGTAAGTGTTGTAACAGACAATATAGCGCATCTGATTCTATCTTATCTGATTCTCAATAGTCTTTCATCCAATAAAGCTCCTCTCTTTGTTGAACTTTGATAAGCTTACGCACAAGTTTTGTTTTTTGTTTTTTTTAAATCTATGAATTCCTTCAGTATTTGGCACTGATGTTTTACGGCTTTTTGGCTGTTTTTGAAAATGTACTGAAACAAAATGGTAAATATATTATCTCAAGATATTTTCTCTCTCTCTAGGAAAATGACACTCCCTGCACCTCACTCCAACTCTCAGTGTCATGTTGAAAAATACAACCATCTCCATCATCACTTTTGGGTCAAGCCACAACCTTATAATCTCTCCTTGAATTTTTTTTTTTTTTTTCATTGAATGAATAAATGTTAAGCATTGCAATGTGTCTGTGTTAATTTTTCACTACTGAGTACTGTCCATCTAACAGATACGATGATAAGAATAGATAAGAATCTTTACTGTCATTGTATTTAGTACACAACAAAAAAGAAAGTTATAGAACTCTAAAAGATGCTTAAAACAGTAAGTAATAAATAACTAAAAATAACAGTAACAATAGACAGTATAAATTAAACAATATATTAAACAGACAGTAGTGCAACCACAGTATAATGCTATATAAAGTGAGGTAGTGCAAAAACACTTTAACAGCATCGATATTGCATGTATGTTCATAATTATAGCAACATTCACAATATACGTATATATAATATACTGTAAACTTTTGAGGTTTTTGTAAAGTATTGGATAGTAATAACTCAAGAGTTACTATATAACTCTAAAGTAACTACTTCTTTTTTGGATCAGTATTCTAAAGTGAAGGTCATAGTAACCCACTAGTAATTACTTAAGTGTTACCAAATATATCATAAGGAATTACTGTACAAAAACATACAAAAACATCAAAAGTTTACAATGACTTCAGTAGTTACTAGAGAGTTATCATGTTTTTCACTTTAGAATACTGATCCAAATAATTAGTAATTCTTTCTTAAGTATTCAGTAATACTTCAGTCATTACTAGTGGTTTACCAAGGCCTTTACTTTAGAATTAATTATACATTATGCATCATTCATGTTAATTATGAACCTGTATATAGTAGTTCTTAGTAGTTCTCTTAGAGGTATGAAAAAACAGTAGTTACTGATTAGTTAATAGTGAACTACCACCTACAACTGAGCACCATTACTTACTAATTCATTAATCAGAGTTTATTGTTAGTTAATAGTAGTTACTAGAGTGTTAATAATGCATTATTCATTTGTTCCTGTGTAGTAATTCATTAATGAAGGATCAGTATTCTAAAGTGTTACCAAGTCTGCTAAATTGGAACAACTAATTTTATACTAAATGCATTTTAGTTGTCCAAAAGCAGTGCTGAAGTTCAACAAAATTTGTATTAAATATACTTGTTTGTGCTAAAGTGGAACTATTTCAAGTATACTTGAAAAGTGTACTCTTGTATTTATGATTTGAAATGCAGAATTCACTCAGCATAAACTTTAAATGTATTTTGGTGACATTAGAATTGCAATTCAATTACATTGTAAGAGTGTTGAACATACATTAATATTATACTGATAAACTTTTAGTGATTTTAAAACATTGCAATGGCATTCCAAATTAACTTGTAGTGTGCTAATGGCATCATTATAGTGTGCTTCAAATATAGTGTGTGACAAAATTATTAATATAGACACAGTAAGTGGTGCGTGAAAATAAATGTGAAACAGCCTGTTGCTATACAACATGAACGTGCATTAAACTTTAAGCTGTTGAAGAAATAAAACCAGCAGACGCAACATTAAATATAAAGAATGTTTTGCTTCCTCATTTACTGTTCAAAAATAGTATTAGTTCAATGTAGGATTCAGACAGACTAAACGTGAATAAATGTTGAACATGCTGTCTGACCTTATATTTTATGAATTATATACATCTATGTTAAGTTTAAATAAAAACTATTGGATTTGTTAATAGAACATGTCTCTTCATTAGTGATGTTGTTACATTTTGGCCTTGAAAACAAATGCATTCAATTTTGGGAAAATGTGTTAAACTGTATTTAAATAGTAGCACAATTATAATACTGCATTGTGTGAGATTATGTAATTCAAAGTACAGTAGTCAACATTTTAAGTGGATCAAAAAAGTTCAGCAAAGTTGTCCTAAGAAGAAAGTTTTAGAACTTTGATTAAAGGTTTTGATCCGCTTCAAACAAAGTATAACAAAGTGTATTGTTATTGACTACAAAGTGTGAAATTTTTAGTATTTAGAATAGGTACTGAGCATACAGTATATACTATTACCTGTGAAGTAATATATTCGTTGTATATTGCTTGTGGGTTCTGAAGACACTCGTATTTAATTTATAATGTACTTAAATCACAAATAAAGTGTACTTATAACACAAAGTGTACTCATAACAGAAATAAAGTATACTTATAACACAAATAAAAGTATACTTATAACACAAATAAAAGTATACTTATAACACAAATAAAGTGTATGTTACGGTAGCTGGTAGAGGGATGAGGCAGATACGGATTTCCACAAAAAGAACTATACATTTATTAAACAGAAAGCAGAGATCACCAAACTACACATAAACACAACAGAGAACGGACGAGGAGTGAAGGGAGTGGGTGCAATATATGGGGAGTGCTGACAATAGAGTCCAGGTGCAGGTGATCCGTGATGATGAGGAACTGACGAGGGAAGTGTGTGCAGGTGAGGAGAACAGGAGGATTCTGGGAAATGGAGTCCAGGGAAACAAGGGATCTGTAACAGTACTCCCCCCTCCCGGTAGGCGCGACCTCGCGCCGTAGATGGAGACACCGGGAGGGGGGGCGGGCGCCCTGGAGACCTCATGCAGGTGCAGGGAGAGGAGCGGACAGGAACGGAGGTCTCCAGGGCGGATCCATGAACCATGGCGGGTCTGGAGCCGTGGGCAGCCATGGCGGGTCTGGAGCCGTGGGCAGCCATGGCGGGTCTGGAGCCGTGGGCAGCCATGGCGGGTCTGGTGCAGCGGGCAGCCATGGAGGGTCAGGTGCAGCGGGCTGCCACGGAGGGCCAGGTGCAGGGGGCTGCCACGGAGGGTCAGGTGCAGCGGGCTGCCACGGAGGGTCAGGTGCAGCGGGCTGCCATGGAGGGTCAGGTGCAGCGGGCTGCCACGGAGGGTCAGGTGCAGCGGGCTGCCATGGAGGGTCAGGTGCAGCGGGCTGCCATGGAGGGTCAGGTGCAGCGGGCTGCCATGGAGGGTCTGGTGCAGCGGGCTGCCATGGAGGGTCAGGTGCAGCGGGCTGCCATGGAGGGTCAGGTGCAGCGGGCTGCCATGGAGGGTCAGGTGCAGCGGGCTGCCATGGAGGGTCAGGTGCAGCGGGCTGCCATGGAGGGTCAGGAGCCCTGGTGGGCTCTGGCGCTTCCGAAACCCCGCCCAGGAGTTCCCCACCCACAGGTACTGGAACGGGTACTAGGCCCCCCCCAAAAAAATACATGGGGAATTTAAGGAGAGTCTTGAAAAGTCTGAGGAAGGGCATGGCGGCTGAGGCTGAAGCGGCTGGGGCTGAAGCGGCTGGCTCGGCGGCGGCGGCTGGAGCGGCGGGCTCGGCGGCGGCGGCTGGAGCGGCGGGCTCGGCGGCGGCGGCTGGAGCGGCGGGCTCGGCGGCGGCGGCTGGAGCTGAGGGCTCGTAGGCGGCGGCTGGAGCTGAGGGCTCGTAGGCGGCGGCTGGAGCTGAGGGCTCGTAGGCGGCGGCTGGAGCTGAGGGCTCGTAGGCGGCGGCTGGAGCTGAGGGCTCGTAGGCGGCGGCTGGAGCTGAGGGCTCGTAGGCGGCGGCTGGAGCTGAGGGCTCGTAGGCGGAGGCTGGAGCTGTTAGCTCGGCGGAGGCTGGAGAACATGGCTCGGCGGAGGCTGGAGAACATGGCTCGGCGGAGGCTGGAGAACTTGGCTCGGCGGAGACTGGAGAACTTGGCTCGGCGGAGACTGGAGAACTTGGCTCGGCGGAGACTGGAGAACTTGGCTCGGCGGAGACTGGAGAACTTGGCTCGGCGGAGACTGGAGAACTTGGCTCGGCGGAGACTGGAGAACTTGGCTCGGCGGAGACTGGAGAACTTGGCTCGGCGGAGACTGGAGAGGGCCAGTTCATCCCCTCAAATACAATCAAAATCCCCACAGGCACTGGAGCTGGCTCTGTGGGGACTGGAGCGGGCTCTGGAGATACTGGAGCGGGCTCTGGAGACACTGGAGCGGGATCTGGAGATACTGGAGCAGGCTCTGGAGACACTGGAGTGCAGGAAACTGGAGAGCGCTCGCCCTTCTTCCTCTTCCTCCGTTTACTGGGACCAGTAGCGGAATGAGGGTCCAGCATGGGGCAGGCAGGGAGTTCGCTGGAAGGGTATGCGGAGGAAGCCGGAGGTTGACTGACTGGCCCGGCCAACCGTGTTTCTGGATGGACTGGACGACAACACTTATCCTGAACCCTATCCACGAAGAATTTGGAGCCATTTAAAAACAAAATTAAATTGATAGTTTCGCTTAAGGAGAAACAAAAAACAGGTTCATCAAAACGGATAGTGTCATCATCCAATCCATCCAAAAACAGGGAGATCAAAAACTGCTTCAGGCCAGTCAGACAAATAAGCAAGCTCTACGAACTCCTCCACATACCTCTCCAGCGAACGTCCTACCTGCAGGAGCCCGATAAGGCGATCGCTGGCCGTCAGGGTGAGAGGCGTTGGAGGAGCTGGATCCAGGGAGCTGGGGAAAGTCTCCATTTTTTTTTTTTTGTGGAAAATCCGGTCGTTTAAGGTCCGTTCTTCTGTTACGGTAGCTGGTAGAGGGATGAGGCAGATACGGATTTCCACAAAAAGAACTATACATTTATTAAACAGAAAGCAGAGATCACCAAACTACACATAAACACAACAGAGAACGGACGAGGAGTGAAGGGAGTGGGTGCAATATATGGGGAGTGCTGACAATAGAGTCCAGGTGCAGGTGATCCGTGATGATGAGGAACTGACGAGGGAAGTGTGTGCAGGTGAGGAGAACAGGAGGATTCTGGGAAATGGAGTCCAGGGAAACAAGGGATCTGTAACAGTGTACTTATAACACAAAGTATATAACACAAATAAAATATACTTATAACACAAATTAAGTACACTTTAATATCACTAATCAAGCATGTAATTAGTCCCTACACAGGCATATACTTGTACTAAGTATACTTGAAGTTGTTCCAATTTAGCACACAAAAGTACACTAAATATACTTAAAGTTGTATTTTATTACAACTTAATTACAACTAAAATATACTTAGTACAAAATTAGTTGTTTCAAAATAGCAAACTTTAAGTTAACTAATCATTAACACACTTGAAATATACTAATAATTAGTCGTGCTGCAAGTATACTTAGCATACTTTTTTTTCACTAGGGAAGTATTGAACACAGTCTTCTATTCGTCAGCCTCCCTTATATGCACCAAATGGTAAGCGCTGCGGAGATCGAGTTTTGTGAAAATTTGGGCTCCCTGCAAAATCTCAAAGGCCAATGACATAAGAGGCAAAGGATAGCAGTTCTTCACTGTTATGTCATTGAGCCCTCGATAATCTATACAAGGACGTAAGGACCCGTCTTTCTTCTTAAAGAAAAAACCCATGCCGACAGGCCAGGTGGATGGGACAATAGTCCCTGCAGCGAGACTCTCGGAAAGATACGGAAAGATACTTTTCAAGAGCCTCGCACTCCCGGACGGACAACGAATACAAACGACCACGAGGAGGAGTAATACCAGAGAGTAATTCAATACTGCAGTCATAAAGACTGCCTGCAAATCGTGATACTCCTCCGGCACTCCAGACAAATCACCAGGTTCCTCCTGTAACACAGAGACAGAAGAGACAGCAGAAACAGCAGATACAAGACATTGAACATGACAGGACAAATTCCAGGACTGAATAGTTCCCTTGACCCTTTTAATCTGAGAATGTATGTTGGATGAGCCAGGGATGGCCCAAAACAACAGGGGCAACAGTAGAATGAAAAATAGAAAAAGAAATAGTCTCTTGATGATTGCCAGAGATGGTGAGACTCAACGGTACGGTATAGCGAATGCCAGGCAGCTCACTGCTGTCTAGTGTGAACACAGGAGAAGGGTCATCAAATTTGCGGACATGAATGTTTCTTTCCCAAGCCCATTGCTCGTCCACAAAATTTCCCTCAGACCCAATGAAGGCTTGACTCAAAGCAACAGTCCCTGCCCATCGGAGGATGACAGGAAGAGTGGTGATAGTTTTAGCAGGAGCGGAGTGTGAAGCAATGCTCGACAGTAATCCCCGGTCTACTTTTAACGGGCTGACTGCGACCAGATGTCCTGAACGTCCACAGTACATACAAAGGTGATGCAGGATACGACGCTGACACTCGGCGGGAGAGATGTGAATGCCTGAAGTCTGCATAGGCTCAGGGATTTTTGGCAGCTTCAAAAGACACAGCAGCAGGCGCAGGTTGAGGAGGAGATGGTACCCACTGTGTGCAGGGGGCACGACGCCGAAGATCAGCTCGCTTCTCCAGTCGGATTGCTGATTCCACCAGCTGGTTGAAAGTAGTGGGGACTTCACGCACATAAATCTCATCCTTTATTTCGGGACACAAACCCTCCAGAAATCGCGCCATCAGAGCCGGTCACAGTCACATGTCGCAGAGAGGGTGCGAAACTCGATGGAGAAATATGAGACAGTCCGCCCTCCCTGGCGCAACACAACAAGCTGACGAGAAGTCTCACACCCACTTACGGATCTGTCAAACACCTTTATCATCTCCTCCTTGAAAGAAGTGAAAGACTGGCAGCATTCCGCCTCCCAGACCGCCATGGCCCAGTCCCGCGCTCTTCCTGTCAGCAAAGAAATCACAAACGCTGGCGCGGTCGGCCACATAAGTGGTGGGCTGGAGGGAAAAGACAACTTCACACTGCGTAAGGAAGGCTTTACATTCAGTTGGCTCACCCGAATATCGAGGCGGATTGTTGACTCTAGGTTCGGTGACAGGGCTGGAAGGTGGAGAATCCGACAGCTCGTGGTGGAGGAATTGGAAACGGTGGGTTAAGTCCGTCACCTTTCCCGCAAGGCTTTCCACCGCATGTCTCGCAGCCGAAAGTTCCTCTTCATGCCTACCGAGCATAGCGCCCTGCATCTCCACAGCAGAACGAATAGGTCCTTCCTTCACCGGGTCCATGTTTGGTTGGGTAATTCTGTTATGAGGCTGCAGAAGACCCAGAGGCAAAGGAGCAGGTTAACAATATTTATTTAGAGTCCCAAACAGAAAGTAGAACAAAAGCAGACTGCCAGGCATAGAAACACTGCAGCTGGAGATCAGAAGGAGTAGTCACAGCTCGTTCCCTGAAGGAAGACCAGAACAAATCTGGCTCGGTGATCGATCTGGAGTGTCTCAGGTAGCAGATGGAGCACACTCTGGCTGGTGGGTGGTAGAGACCAGGCCTGACGACAGAAGTCTCAGACGGATGGACCACGAGTTCAGGTTCAGAAACTGAGATTGGGGCTGGAACTGGGGCTCAAACTGATAACACACACACAAGCAATATTAAAGCAAAGAAATACTGCAGTAGCACACCACACTAACAGTGGAAACAAGTACCCGACACTGACTTGATCAGACGGCAGGGAGAAATAACGAGAGCAATCAACGCAAACATTGAACAGGTGCGGACGCGAAAGCGCGAACACAGGCAGAGATGACGAACAGCGGAGACGAATCAGCAATGATAGACTAACCGTGCGCTCACACCGCCGCCGGCGAGAGCGTCAACAGTCGCCTTGGCCGCCCTGCCAACAACGCTGTACTGTTCATTCAAACTGCCGCCGATGGGAGGGTCAAAGTAAATGACAAGTTGCGTTAACCAATCGGAAGCCTCTCAAGTGAGGACATCTACATTCCGATTGGTTGCCGCCGAACCGCGTCATAGCTCATTACCATAAAGTTAACCTGAATTCAACTCTCCTCGCCACTCTCACCGTCCAAGACGCACCGCGCCGCTCTCGCCGGAGTTCGCCACCGGGCTCTCATTGAAAGTGAATGACTTCCTGTCACTTTGACGCTCTCGCCGCCGGCGGTGTGAACACACAGATAGACAGGAAAAAAACAAAGAAACCTTCAAACCTGGTTCATGACACACTTGGCATAAAATAAATGTATTGCAAATAGATTTTAGTACATTTATTTTTCACTAGGGTTCAGCCACAGCAGTAGATGAACTGAAGATAAAAGAATAAATAAATGTCAGTATTCAGGTGACGGCTCCCTCCGATGGCCAGAGGAGGGAATCACGGAGCTCATCTCTGTGACACATACGTGCTCAGAACAAGCATTTGATTTAATCTGGAAATAAATCAACATAACTGGGGAAAATGAGAATTAGTCCTGTAATGTCCATTTCCGTAATTTATAGCAGAAATTCTAGCATCAATTCGATCTCAAACGGATTCATTTAAAGTTATTACTCCACCACCTGCATGATGTCATTCACCAACGTGGTTGAACAACAGGTTTACGACAATACGGTTTCGGGAAACAGTTGTGATTAGCTAGTTGATTTGTTCAACGATGCATCATACTATGGTAGTTCAGCAGTAAGTTATATCGTTGTTCAGGAAACGCACCCCAGACTGAATTTATTTCTGTCACACATCTGCAGAAGTTGTTAAAATTTAACAGAAGTTTAGATATTGATGTTTTATTGTTTTATTTATTTGATGTTACATAACCTGATCACATTTATCCTTGACTTTTTTTTTTTTTTTTTGCTACAACAAATGTGTCACAGCAGACAAAGAAAAACTAATGCTAAAATTTACCATTAAATTACCATTAAAACCAGTTGATGGCTTTAATAGTAGGTTGTAACTGAACTATTTACACTTGAGATTTATTTTGCACAGTTTATTGACAAGTTGAAGATTTCAAAACTAGTTTTATTTGATGCATATAATAGCTATTATACCAAAGTTTGAGAGACATAATACCAAACAACTAGTTGTGCTGATACTTTGTCTTGTAATCTTGTAAATCTTGTATGTCTGGATTTCCCTCTTCCTGAGGTGGCATTTTATTGATTGGAAATGTGACATGACTAAGATGCAAACAGGAAGGAGCAGGAATATTTTTGTAAGGAGTGTCTCTCTTACTATTAACAGAAAGAATATTGTTGTGCGATCACTTTCCGAGTGCTACGTGACATTTGACTTCTTGTAAATCACTTTTAAGAAAAGAAGCTTGTGATATCATTTCATATAAAATGCTTCAGAACTGCCAGTGTCAATTATCCGACAGCACATCCTTTCCATACATGAATAATTCAAGCAGATGTTCCAGAGGTTTATATTTTAGTTTTATCATTTTAAACATAAATATTTGATTCATGTGAATCTGGTATGTCACATGGTAGCACATGGTAACCCTCTGTATTGGTGAGAAAAGGATCTGTTAAAGGGTTAGTTAACCCAAAAATGAAAGTTCTGTCATTTATTACTCACCCTCATGTTGTTTCACATCCGTAAGACCTTTGCGGTTCCTCTTCAGAACACAAATTGAGATATTTTTGATGAAATCTGAGAGCTCTCTGACTCCATCATAGACAGCAATTAAACTACCACTTTCAAGGCCCAGAAAGGTAGTAAAGACATTGTTAAAATAGTCCATGTGAGTACAGTGGTTCCACCTTAATTTTAAGGATTCATTAATTAACCATTTCTTCTAGTCTTGTTTGTCAATCTCATCCAATTCTTTCAAAACAAAGTCAAGTCAAGAGATGCTTTCTTCAAAATTTCACACCATTTAGCAAAAAGTGATTAACTAAATGGATCATAACTATTCCATAAATATAATTTAGTATCATAAAATCTAATTATTCAATTGAACTAAACAAGAAATCTGTCATTTCTGACACCCAGGCAGCACCAGAGGGTTAATATGTTACAGTCAATGGAGGGACAGAAATCTCTCAGATTTCATTAAAATATCTTCATTTGTGTTCGAAGATGAATGAAAGTCTTATGGGCTTGGAATGACATAAGTGTGAGGAAATGATGACAGAATTTTAATTTTGGGGTGAACTAACCCTTTAAAACCTAAATAGGAATATAGTAATATACTTAATATATAATATATGAATATTATAGTATAGTAATATAAAAATTAAGTTCACTTAAAGAAAACTTAGAAGTATACTAGCAGTACATAACTACTAAACTAGTCCTTTACTGAGAGTATTCTTCAACATGTGCTTTTATAAACTAAAAAATGTGCTACAAGTACTTAACTTGTAAACTATAAGTTCATTTGTAGTAGATACGTTTTAATACACTTATAGTGAAATGAAAAATGTAGCTTTAAACTAGTTGTGTACTCAAAGTTTGCTTCTGTTTCACTTATAGAATATTTATACACTAAAAATTGGGCCAATTTAGTCTCAAGTAGTATTGGAATAGTACACTTATTACTGCATTAATATTAGTATATTTACTAGATAAAGTATACTTAAAATATACTTGAACTTTACTTAAGTATAAAATGAACTTGAAGTATGCTTTTTTTTTGTAAGAATGGGACTCTTGTTCGAATGTGATGTCAGTCATGATGTGATCCTATTTGACTTTTGATGTTCCTTAATCCAATCCACTATCCTATAAAATCAAATGAAAAAGCTTAAGTTCAACTTAAGTTGCTAAAAAACAACTGAACAATGCAAAGCTTTACTTAAGATTGTTTGCCCACGTTTTGCATGTGGGCCATGCAGCCCTGAGTCCCTGATCTTGGAAAATCACTTATAGGGAAGGGCCCGATGGTATGTTGTTTCATAGCTTCAGGGTAGACTAACAACCGAGAAAACACTGACAACATGAAAACTGTTCAAGTGCATGTTCACCTGATTTAAACTTGCTCTCACCTCAGTAAGTTTCACTTTACTCTGAAAGCAACTCCCATGTCCAATCCATGAATAATGATTAGTTCAGATCCTGTATAAATCACCAAGACTCCCAGGTGATCTTCATAGTTGCAGTCCACATTGGTTCTCTTTTGAAAGGTATGGTTTTAAATCTATTACACCTGAAAATGTTAATTTATTGTGTGATTTAAACAGTAACATAATTTACATTGTTATATTTCATAAAACTGAACAAAAATACATATCTAACAGATGATAATGTACAATGAGCTGTGTTTCTAATCTCAAACAAAGTTTTTGCAATTAAGTAGTTGAAGTTGCAGGATTGCAGTATTGTCTAATAACAGTATCTTTTGTTTTCTCAGATTGAGATCTGATTCAAACAATGGACAATATTATTAATATAGAAAACAATTGTCAAACTATTGATACTTTTCCACTTACTAATGCAAATCTATACTCTTATGGGTATAAATTAAAAATACCATTTTTTGCTTCAACTTTTCATATGAATAAAACTTTAGATGACAGTTTAAAAATATTAGAATCTATTCCTGGTCCTATAGTTATCCAAAATGGCAAAATTATGTCAAATAACAATGTAAAATTAAAACAACACTTTCCCTGCTATATTTTACTTTGGCCATCAGATGGGAAAAGTGAGATCAGGACAGGTCAGGGGTTTTATTACGGAACCCAGTTTATCATGACAGCCAAACACGTTTTAAAGGATCTCAAAACATTTAAAATATTTGTCATTTTCCCAAATTATGAAAGCTGCGTAATATTTAAATGCTGTAATACCTTACCTTTCTTTCCTAATATATTTTTTGTAAATCAGGATATTGCTTTATTGCAATTACAAGGATGTTTAGATCCACTACAAAACATAAAACTAGAAATAGGCGAGTTATATACAAATTATATATATATTTACACTCTAGAGTCAGGGGGTTTAAAAAAAAAAGAAAGCTGCTTAAATAAAATACAACCAAATAAAAACATGAAAAAGCAAATGGCAGCTAATGAATTTGTTATTTCTGAAGCAGGCAAGGAAGGAGACAGTGGAACTCCTGTTTATTCAATCTCTGGCACAGTTGTCGGATTGTATATTGGTGCTTTCATAGAAAAAAACTCATTTGAAAAACCTTCTGAATATGGCAAAGTTTTACTATTTGATAGAAATGTTATTGGAAAAAATATCAAAACTTTATTTTTTCTGTTCCAAAACTTCTCAAATTATATCAGTTGTAAATTTAATGCATTAAAAACAAGTTTGATTAATGTTTTTATTAATCATGAACAATAAAGATTTTAATTTCTGTAATGTTATAAAGACCTTCTACATATATATATTTTTTCATATTTTATTTTTTCATAAAATAATCTTTTAATCTTTATAATCTTTCTTATTAATAGGTAGTTGTTAAGTTAGGTATTGGGTAGGATTTAGGAATGTTGAATATGTGCTCTATAAGCAGTAATAAACAACCAATATCCTATATACATGCTAATAAGCAACTACTTAATAGTGAGAATTGACCCTATAAAAGAAGCAGCTTCAGCAGAGCTTAGATATGCTTAGAAGATGAGTCTGGTATCAAGATGCTTAAATTATGATGGTGGAGTTGGGGATGGTCTGTGTAGGGATGCCAAAACAGCTGATGCCGGAGCAGGGTGAGCAGCTGCTTATATGCTCCAGGAGTTAATTGAAAGATTAGATGGGTTCACTCCTCCCGTAATTATGCTTAGGAACTTCACTTAAAGCAGGGGTGTCCAAACTCGATCCTGGAGGGCCACTGTCCTGCAGAGTTTAGCTCCAACTTGCCTCAACACACCTGCCTGGAAGTTTCTAATATGTCTAGTAGACCTTGATTAGCTGGTTCTGATGTGTTTAATTGGGGTTGGAGCTAAACTTTGCAGGACAGTGGTCCTCCAGGAGCAGGATTGGACACCCCTGACTTTAAGCATCTACTGACATTTGTCAGCGAGGGAACTGTAAAATTGGCATGGTTACAGTTCTTGAATCAAATAATATTGTCCATTGTTTGGCAACTATCCGGAGAAAGATCTTGTGCCTTCCCACATTAAAACCTTGTGAGTATGTTAAAAAGACATTCTGTAGAATAATTTACTACTAATAATATACTATCACAGCACAAAAGTGTTTTAAATTATATAAATGCTTACAGGTGTCGTATGGAGCAGGTGGAATCTTCATCAAGGTGTCTTGAAGCTTTGGTAAGGAAACTTTCATCAGAAACACCCACTTAAAGGGTTAGTTCACCCCAGAATGAAAAATTCTGTCATTAATTACTCAACCTCATGTCGTTCCACACCAGTAAGGTTTTCGTTCATCTTCAGAATGCTAATATTTTTGATGATAGAATGCTGTCAGATTTCCTTTCATTGACTGCCTTTGTCATCAAAAAGATCTTCATTTGTGTTCCAAAGATGAATGAAGGTCTTACGGGTGTGGAACGACATGAGGTTGAGTGATTAATGACAGAATTTTTCATTCTGAGGTGAACTAACCCTTTAAGTGGGTGTTTCTGATGTAAGTTTCAATTAAATCGATTAAACTGATCTAAATTATTACTTGTTGTTGTTGATTTTTTTTTTTAAATAACTCTTCTATTAGTGTTATTTTGGTGTGAAACCAGATTTTAAAGAACTTTTTATTGCTACAGGACCAAGATTAAACCTTGTCAAAATGCATTAAATCCAGATATAGACTTTTTTACTGAGAGTGTTGGAATCTTTGCAAAGATTAATTTTTTTTTTATTGACAGATCTGTTTCAGTACATATCTTCAAGATATCTCCCACCTACACACTGAATACGTCACTTCTGGGTCAAATTATAATCACACGATCTTTCTTCGTTAAACTGAATCTCATACCAGCTGTAAAAACAAGCATGCAAAACAAGGCTATACCAGGAGAGAAATTGTCTTAATCCACACAAGTAAGTATTTTGAATATTGCAGATAAAATAAATAAATAAATAAATGAAACTAATCAAATGTGTTTTTATTCTACTAGTTGCATAAAACCTGCATGAAAGCTTTTTCAATAAAAGTATTTAAATGTTGTTTTAATTACATTATTTGTGTTGAGTTTGAGTGTTAGTGTTGACACAATCATCAGAAACTTATAAAAACATTTTTGAATTATATTTACAGAAACAAATTGGTAAAAAAAAAAAAAAAAAAAAAAAAAAACTATTACGATCTATAACATGATCTCTCTCTTTCTCTAGGAAAACGACTTCCTGCACCTCACTCCATCTCTCAAAGAGATAGAAAAATTCTACCACCAACAACCATCACTTTTGGGCCAAGCCTTAACCTTATAATCTTTCTGTCACAATTATGCTTGTTTAACCAGTTTTGGTTTCGTTGTCAAGGGCTTATTTGCTCATCTTTGTTTCCTGTTTCCATTTGTTCTTATGTTCTCGTCTTTCAAGTTACAATGGTTATTTAGGTAACAATTTATCGATAGCAAAACTGGAAAAGTGACTGTGGCAAGAAGTGGAGTGAGTGTGAAATTAAGGAGTGTCTCTCTCACGCTTCATAACAGAAAGAAAGGCTAGCTTTGTGCAATCATTGAGTGCTCTGTAAACTTTGGTTTCTGATAAATCACTTCCAAGAAAAGAAGCTTGTGATTTTATTTATTTCCTTCTTATCGATTCATATGAAATGTTTCAGTACTGCAATGAAAATTAAGTAAATCCCATCAGATAATTTAGGTAGCTGTTGAGGTTTCTATCTTAATTTTATCCAATGCTATAAGGCTTTGTAAGCAGAAATATTTGTTTATTTTTTTATTTGCTTTTTTGATTCATTTCATTCTGGTTGGTCAGCATGCAGTTTATTTTGTAGCTTTGGTCCAGGAGATGATCCCAATCATATTGTTTTAATCAGTGGACAGAGAAAGATACTGTCATTGCATTCTTTTGTTTTAACAGATACTTTCAAAGTATCATATATATTCCGATCCACCAGATGGAGACAAAGACTGTTTTACATTTATAATTTGTAAAAATTTACTCTAAACAGCCAAAACATTAAAATCACTGACAGGTAAAGTGAATAACTTTGATTATAGGCCTATCATTACAATGGCACCTGTCGAGGGGTAAGACATATTAGGCAGCAAGGTGGTTAGTAACTATCAAGATTGGTGCAAGGAAGGACAACCAGTGATTTAGCATTATGGATCATGAAGACTAGCCCATCCAGTCATACTTTTGATTAAGTATCTGAATCAAAATAACACACTTCCCTTTGTTTTTCTCACCCAAAATCGATATTTCAATCTTGTCCTGATTCATTTTTAAAACAATACTGTCTAACATTTGGGATGGTTAAACTGGAGATGAAAATGCATGCCATATCAAATAATTTCTTACAATAGCATTAACATGTTTACATTTAATAAACAAAATTATAATTATTTATTAATAGATGGACTAGCATTAAAAGATGCATAAAAGGTAATATGACAATATTCATTGAAGTATCAAGGTGTTTGAGTCATTGAATCCACAGAGATAAGAGGATATGAGAATCTTAAAGGCCTTCTGAAAGCGAGGGTAGAAAAAACCATAGATCAAGGGGTTACAGGTGGAGTTAAAGTATCCAAACCAAACTAAAGCATCAAAAACATCACCAGGAGTCACAAAATTGAGGAAAGGATCAACAGCCGTGGCAGTAAAAAAAGGCAGCCAGCAGAGATAAAAAACACCCATAACAATGGCCAGAGTTTTAGCTGCTTTTCCTTCTCTTTGTGCAGAACTTTGGCTCTTCAACCCTCCTGCTGCCACAACAGTCACTCTTTCTGACATAACCTTTGCATGTTTTCTTGCAACATGGAAGATTTTCATATACAGAGAGGTCATGATCGTTCCGGGAAGGAAGAATGTGAGAACTGAGCAAATAAGACCCCACTGTTTGTTAAAAAACAGAACACAACTTCCCACACAGTAAACCTGCATGATAAACGACTCCAAGCCTATTTTGTTCACCCCTGAAAACACAATAGAAAAACTGTAGAGAAATGCAAACAGCCATGCGAAGGTAGTAAATACAGTCACAGTGTTGTTTGTGACCCTCATTTTGTACCTTAAAGGATCACAAATGGCCCAGTACCTGTCAACAGATATTAAGCTAAGATGTATCAAAGAAGAAATGCTGAAGGTCATGTCTAAACTAGAATGCACTTTACACACAACATCTCCCAGATACCAGCAGCCTTCAACAGATCGCACCATGCTGTACGGCATGACCAAAGAGCCCAGCAGACAATCGCTGGCAGCCAAAGAACGAACAATCAGATGAGTTGGAGACTGTAGATGTTTGAAGTGAAAGATGGAGATGATGATCAGCAGATTCCCAAAAACTGTTATGAGGATCATTAGCACCATGAAAGCATACATTGCCACTTTAAGGACAGTAAGACGATGAGCTCTTGGACAGGAGTCTGGCAGGAGTGGATAGCAGAGAAACACATTCTCAGAGTAAATGTCTGTTTCATTTGAGGTCATTACGAAGATATAAACTGATAGGCAGGATCAAAACACAATATTTCCTTTGTAAATGTAAAAAATAAAATCACACAGATATCATTGAAACTCTGAAGGGAATCAGTCAGATAGAGACCAAAAAACAAAGAAAATATACATTACATGCACATAAGAAACTACATATAGTCTATGGATTCAGCAGCTCCAATTGAGCTATATATATACTCAGGTTCTGAAACAGGTAACACCCTGAAGCTCATAAACATATTTGAATATGCTAACAGTGCTGCAGTAACTAATTGTAGTAAATGAGGTGCCACCAGGTGGAGACAAAATGACTATCTATCTATCTATCTATCTATCTATCTATCTATCTATCTATCTATCTATCTATCTATCTATCTATCTATCTATCTATCTATCTATCTATCTATCTATCTATCTATCTATCTATCTATCTATCTATCTATCTATCTATCTATCATGTCTGCAAAATGTAGTTACTCACCCAAAACATTTAATTCATGCTTCAAAACCTAGTTATTGTGTCAGTAAATTGGCCAATGCCACCAAAATAAAATGTCTTTTTAACATCGTGTTAGCCACACTGGTCAAAATATTTAGATGTTTTTTCACTATGGAAATATTTGTTATATACAAATTGCATGTGTTTTCTACTTTTTTGTTGACACTGTTTTCTGCACTATACAGGGTGCCAGTTTTATCTGAATGCCTTACACCTATCTTTATAGATACAGATTTCAGCAGTAGATAAAAATTTACTAGGAAAAGTCAATACTGTAGTAGTCTCAGCCTCAGGCATCACGCCCACAGACCGTTGGCTGAATGTCTGACGCATATGGCACACACAACAGGAAACACTTCAGGATTTTCGAAGTCGTCATTTGGTTGGTTGAATTCTACAGGATGTCCGGGAGACGCGTGTGTCGCGTTCTTTAACGCTCCTCCTGGAAACAAATGCTGTGACGTCAACTAAACTAAACGTCAACTAAACGCTGGATTTTCAAAAGTATGCAAAGTTCGCGGCTCCATTGTTGCACGTTCTTGAATGAATCATTATTAGATGCATGCTGGTCTCTTATTGTAGGGACATCAACTTTACATTTTCACGCCCCTAAACATGATGTGGAACAAAATGAACTGTGATTGGTTGTGTTACATGTCAGTCAAACGTCCTCTTGGGCGGTCCTTGGCCAATGAAAGCTGCGATGGAGACTAAAGCCTTGTTTCCACCAAAATTACCTGGAACTATTCATGCCAGGAACTTTTTTACCCCCAGACCTGTTGCTGTCTGCATTTTCATAGCGATCTAAAGTGCCATGAAGATTAAGTCCGGTGACGTACGACTGTGCGCAACTTTCCAGTTCCTGCTGGATTTCGTCCTCCACAACAAGCTTAATAAAGCCTGAAGCTTGTTGTCGGTCCATCTGTCATATTTTTAAACTCCAAAGTTGATTCGACTAGCAAATAACTCTTACTGCACACATCGCAACAGACTTTTAAAAATGGTGGTTGAAATAAAATGCTGCGTGGAGTCAACCAATCAGCATGTTCAGCACCCAAGTCCCACCCCTAAAAGTTCCTGAACTTTGAAAAAGTACTACCTTGTGGGCAGGGACATTTTGAGGGGAGAATAACTTTATTTAGACCCTGGTTCCTGCGGTCGAAACACACAGAGTACCACCCCAAAGTCATTAGTTCCTGGGGAAAGTTCCTGCGGTGGAAACAGGGCTTAATACTGTATTACTACATAAAAACAAAATGGAATTTTGGTCACACTTTATATAGGTGTCCTTATCGACTATGTATTTACATAAAAAATAAGTTCAGTGTACTTATTGTGTTCATATTGTATTGCAAAACACTTAGCGCTGCTATTGAGGTGGATACTGGTAGGTTAGTGACAGGTCTGGTGGTATGGGTAGGTTTAAGGCTGGGTTAAAGAGTTGGTTCACCCAAAAATTAAAATAATGCCATTTATTACTCACCCTCATGTCGTTCTACACCCGTAAGACCTTCGTTCATCTTCAGAATACAAATTAAGACATTTTTGATAAAATCCGATGGCTCAGTGAGACCTGCATTGAGAGCAAAGTCACTGTCTCATCTTAAGATCCATAAAGCTACTAAAAACATATTTAAAACAGTTCATGTGACTCCAGTGGTTCAACCTTAATATTATAAAGCAACGAGAATACTTTTTGTGTGTAAAAAAACAAAAAACAAAATTCAACAATAAAAAAAACGTTCAACAATATCTAGTGATGGCTTATTTCAACGTGATCTCATGAGAATACGTGTGTATTTTTACGTGAAGTGTGGTTCTACCACACGTACATTTACTAATGTTTTCATACACACAAAAACGTACAACATTGACGTATTTATAGCACTAAAGCGTACAAATACTTACGTATTAGCATCTTATAAAACGTAAATCATCTAACGTAAAGTGTGAATGTATATGAATTACCATGTATTAATATTAAAATCGTGGCTTTAATGATTCAAATATGTTGTGTTCAATTGTCATATCAATACATGTATTTAGTTGAACTGCTTGAAAGCAGTTTACTCAGATTGCAAATAACATAACTCGTTTCGGGGGATTAACGTTACATAATGTTAAACGAGACTACACTTTGAAACCTTAAAATGAATAACATTTCTATAATCGTTTTGTAATATTTTGCTGTGCGATTTTTTTCCTATGCAGTGACTGACAATACAACCATAAGATACACCAAAGCACAACATAAATTAACAAATCACACCCATTTTATTTGTTTGCTGTATTAGAATCCATATGTTTGCGAGGAACAGATACAAATTCAGCCCTTTATCTGTCGATTTTCACCTTCATTCTCAGCAACAGCGACCGTCACAGTCAAAGCCCGCGCACGTTATGATTCAAATTTAAAAAATAGCGCCAGTGCGCCTGCGCCACCCTCAAGAAGCGTTACGACATGGTTTACGGCACTGATATCGAACGCTCATTGGTTCTCACCTGCTTCGTCGCAGATTGCGATATGCCGTGTTTCAGTGGATTGACATTTGAAATGAGTGCGCGCCTTGACGGAGAGAAAAACAGATTCATAATTTCACGGATTAATAAATTATATTCTGCTCTGTACAATATAAAAACTATTACGTTACCGCCAGAGAGGACTGCGACTGAAACTCATCATCATTTTAACTTTTGGTACCACTTTTGACATATTTGCAAAAAATAAATGATTGTGATTAACGTTACGCTTGAAGGTCTGTTTTTCATTTATTAACAGTATGTAGTTTTAAGAAATTGTTATGGGTAGGTTTAGGGGCAGGTGTAGGATAAGTGGCTCAAAATATTGTTTTAATGTCATATTTTTACTAAAATTGTCATTTTCCTACACATTTCTGTCCATTATGATTTAGGCCTATTCTTTTAACATTATGTATAAAATGGGTAGGTTTAGGTTCGGGGTGGGGTGGGGTTTAGGGATATTACATTCATCTAAAAATGTTAAAAAGGGAACATTTTATATATATTTTATACATATATTTTTATGACATGAAAGATTCGTAAATATTTTATTCGCAGTAAAAACATAAGTATGTTTACGTTTTGGTGCCATAATTACGTCAGTATTTGTACGTTTTAGCACCATTCAAAACGTACAAATATGTACGTGTCTTTGTGTCTTTTAAAGTTACGTATTAATAACTACGTATTAACAATGATGTTATGGTATGGTGGTGTAGAGATGAGGCTGATACGGATTTCCACAATAATATTACACTTTAATGAACACAGGCGAGGAGAAACCAACATACACATGTAAATAACATTCTAACATTCAAGACGGACCAGGAGTGAAGGGAGTGAGTGCAATATAAAGGGAGTGCTAACAATAGAGTCCAGGTGCAGGTGATGAGTGATGATGAGGAACTGACGAGGGAAGTGAGTGCAGGTGTGGAGAACAGGAGGATTCTGGGAAATGGAGTCCAGGGAAACAAGGGATCTGTAACAGTACCTCCCCCTCCCGGTAGGCGCGTCCTCGCGCCGTAGATGTAACAACCGGGAGGGGGGCGGGCGCCCTGGAGACCTCAAACCGGAGCAGGGGGAGGAGTAGACTGGAGTGGAGGTCTCCAGGGCAGGTCCAAAAACCATGGTGGGTCAGGAGCCGTGGGCAGCCATGGTGGATCAGGAGCCGAAGGCGGCCATGGAGGGTCAGGGGCTGAAGGCGGCCATGGCGGGTCAGGAGCCGTGGGCAGCCATGGAGGGTCAGGAGCCGTGGGCAGCCATGGAGGGTCAGGAGCCGTGGGCAGCCATGGAGGGTCAGGAGCCGTGGGCAGCCATGGAGGGTCAGGAGCCGTGGGCAGCCATGGTGGATCAGGAGCCGAAGGCGGCCATGGAGGGTCAGGAGCCGTGGGCAGCCATGGCGGGTCAGGTGCAGCGGGCAGACATGCAGCGGGCAGACATGGCGGGTCAGGTGCAGCGGGCAGACATGGCGGGTCAGGTGCAGCGGTCAAGCCCAGTCGGCGCAGAAGGACCGGCGGGAGATGGCGGAATCCATGGCTCCGCTGACCGAAGCGCAGCCGGGGCTCCAGAAGGCCGCAGTTGAACACAGACGACAGACAACAAAGTGAACACCAGGGGGAGTGAGGAAGCCAACTGGAAGCGAGGGACGGAGCGGAGACGGAGGAGTGCAGTCCAGAGGGGAAGGCAGGCTGACGAGGGACCAAGGTGTGAACGGGGGCAGGATGGAGACTTGTGAGGCTGGAGGACTGATGGGCCATGGTGGAGACGAGGGAGGTTGGAGCCAGGGTGTAGGTAATCGCCCAGAGGTCCGAGGTGGAGATCTGGGCGAGGGGGCTTGAGGTGGAGGTTCTGTGTAAACATAACAGGATGGAGGTGGGAGAGGGAGGGAAAATAGTCTTTGGGCTGGAGGGTTCAGACACACAGTTCATAGGAGCAGCTGGCTCGGCGGCGGAGACTGGCGCGGCGGAGACTGGCGCGGCTTGCTCGGCGGCGGAGACTGGCGCGGCTTGCTCGGCGGCGGAGACTGGCGCGGCTTGCTCGGCGGCGGAGACTGGCGCGGCTTGCTCGGCGGCGGAGACTGGCGCTGCTTGCTCGGCGGCGGAGACTGGCGCTGCTTGCTCGGCGGCGGAGACTGGCGCTGCTTGCTCGGCGGCGGAGACTGGCGCTGCTTGCTCGGCGGCGGAGACTGGAGAACTTGGCTCGGCGGAGACTGGAGAACTTGGCTCGGAGGAGACTGGGGTTGAGGGCCATTTCATCCCCTCAAATACAATTAAAATCCCCACAGGCACTGGAGCTGGCTCTGTGGGGACTGGAGCTGGCTCTGGAGATACTGGAGCGGGCTCTGGAGATACTGGAGCGGGCTCTGGAGACACTGGAGCGGGCTCTGGAGACACTGGAGCGGGCTCTGGAGACACTGGAGCGGGCTCTGGAGACACTGGAGCGGGCTCTGGAGACACTGGAGCGCAGGAGACTGGAGAGCGCTCGCCCTTCTTCCTCTTCCTCCGTTTACTGGGCCCAGTAGAGGTATGTGGGTCCAGCATGGGAGTTTGCTGGAGGGGTATGCGGAGGAAGACGGAGGTTGACTGACTGGCCCGGCCAACCGTGTTTCTGGATGGACTGGACGACAACACTTATCCTGAACCTCATCTACAAAGAATTTGGAGCCATTTAACCACAAAATTAAATTGATAGTTTCGCTTAAGGAGAAACAAAAAACAGGTTCATCAAAACGGATAGTGTCGTCATCCAATCCATCCAAAAACAGGGAGATCAAAACTGCTTCAGGCCAGTCAGACAAATAAGCAAGCTCAACGAACTCCTCCACATACCTCTCCAGCGAACGTCCTACCTGCAGGAGCCCGATAAGGCGATCGCTTGCTGTCATGGTGAGAGGCGTTGGAGGAGCTGGATCCAGGGAGCCGGGGAAAGTCTCCATTTTTTTTTTTTTGTGGAAATCCACCGTCTTTGGTCCGTCTTTCTGTTATGGTATGGTGGTGTAGAGATGAGGCTGATACGGATTTCCACAATAATATTACACTTTAATGAACACAGGCGAGGAGAAACCAACATACACATGTAAATAACATTCTAACATTCAAGACGGACCAGGAGTGAAGGGAGTGAGTGCAATATAAAGGGAGTGCTAACAATAGAGTCCAGGTGCAGGTGATGAGTGATGATGAGGAACTGACGAGGGAAGTGAGTGCAGGTGTGGAGAACCGGAGGATTCTGGGAAATGGAGTCCAGGGAAACAAGGGATCTGTAACAAATGAGACCAGGCTGCTTATTTCAACACACTGCATTGAAGCTTCACAAATCTTTTATTTCGAGTCAGTGGTTCAGATTGCTTATCAAACTGCTGAAATCACATGACTTTGGGGATCCGAATCACTGATTCGAAACAAAAGATTTGTGAAGCTTCAATGCAGTTTTTTGAAATCGGCCATTAATAGATATTGTTGAAAAGTCATTATTTTGTTTTTGTTGGTGCACAAAAAGTATTCTTGTCGCTTCATAACATTAAGGTTGAACCACTGTAGTCACATGAACTGTTTCAAATATGTCTTTAGTAGCTTTCTGGGCATCTGAAAGTGTTAATCATTTTGTTGGCAATGAAGGCCTCACTGAACCATCGAATTTTATCAAAAATATCTTAATTTGTGCTCCGAAGATGAACGAAGGTCTTACAGGTGTGGAACGACATGAGGGTGAGTAATTAATGACAGAATTTTCATTTTTGGGTGAACTAACCCTTTAAGGGGTAATGGAAGGCTCAACAGTGTAATTACAGCTGTATTTTTGTTTTTAATAAGTAAAATGTAAAAACATGAATGTGCACTGTATCAAATAATTCATTTACAGTGAACAGTACAAAGTAGTTAAAGACATCTACTATAAAGTGGGACCAAACATTTTTATACAGCACATTTATTTTTGAAGAAATGCGTTACATGTAAACTGAAAATTCACAGTTCCTTGTTCATTTTACATATTCTCTTACAGTATATCCTCCCCTAACACCACATGTTCTTACATATCTTCCTATTGCTCTTTCAAGACATGCAACTGTGTATTTTCAGTTTACATGTAACACATTTCTACAAAAATAAACTGCTGTTGATGTTTAGGGATTTAGACGTTCCTGCATGTTCAAAAATGGTAGTGATTGATTGTGCTGATAAAACTCCATAAGGCCTACTTCACTCTAAAAAATGCTGGGTTAAAAACAACCCAAGTTGGGTTAAATATGGACAAACCCAGCAGGTTGGGTTAAAGGGCACCTATTATGCCCTCTTTCACAAGATGTATTATAAGTCTCTGGTCTGGTCAAGTTTCAGTTTATAATACCTCACAAATTTGCCCCTATTTGGAGGTGAGCAAAAACATGCCTTTTACTATATTACTATATTGCTGGCTAAAAAAATAAATCCAAAATTGGTTGAAAAAAATGGCTGGGTGAAAACAACCCAATCCCTGGGTTTGTCCATATTTAACCCAGCAGTTTTTAGAGTATTCCAAACTTGATTGGTAAGATTGTGATTCTTATTTCATTACAATGGCAAGCCATTTCAGAAGACATTATTCCACTTTATAGATATTTAAGGAATGAATATACATGCATGTCTGACAGATTTTGATAACTGAATGGATCATTTTGCATGTAGAGGCTCACATGATGAAAGAATCCGAATTTGTGAGGTATTATAAATGTTTAGAAGTTGTAAAAGAGTTATGAGAATCAACTCATCAGTTTGGATCAACAAACCATGTTAGATGTTGTGCAAATTGTACTTATTCTTTTGCACACATGTGCCAAAACACATGCACATTGCTTAAATCAATAAGAAATCCAAATCTGATGTTGAAACTAATTGTTCAGAGACCTGAACTTGTTGTTTTGCGGAAAAAAAAAGTCTCATTCGAGAACTGAGCCAAAGCGATTGAGAAAAAACTGTAATACAGTTTGGGATAAAAGAGATGGGATAGTTACTGATGAATACTTATAGACAGAATTCTGAAAACAGAATTTTTCAATAACAATTTTTTTAGATTAAAAGGTGAATAAAAAGTAAGTCTTACCTAATATTAAGCATTTAAATAACTCCAATGTTAAATAATAAAAAATAAAAAAATGTTCACATGTCATTGTGAACAAATATGTTCAGATCCTAAATCAAAATAGCACACTTAAAAAGTACCCTTTATAAGTATTCCAATAATGTCTTTCTTTCAGATGGTTAGTCTTTTTTTATGGAGATTTTCAGAGAAAATGAATGCCAGGCCAAATAATGTCTTACAATAGCATTAACATGTAATAAACAAAGCTAAATTCATTCAAGTATCAAGGTGCTTGAGCCACAGATAAAAGTGGATATGAGAGTCTTGAAGGCCTTCTGAAAGCGAGGGTAGAAAAAACCATAGATCAAGGGGTTACAGGTGGAGTTAAAGTATCCGAACCAAACCAAAGCATCAAAAACATCAACAGGAGTCGCAAAGTTGATAAAAGGATCAACAGCAGTGGCGGTAAAAAAAGGCAGCCAGCAGAGATAAAAAACACCCATGACAATGGCCAGAGTTTTAGCTGCTTTTCCTTCTCTCTGAGCAGAGCTTTGGCTCTTCAACCCTCCTGCTGCTGGCACAATCGCTCTTTCTGACATAACCATCTCATGTTTTCTTGCAACATGTAAGATTTTCATATACACAGAGCTCATGGTCGTCACAGGAAGGAAGAATGTGAGAACTGAGCAAATAAGACCCCACTGTTTGTTAAAAAACAGAACACAACTTCCCACACAGTAAACCTGCATGATAAACGACTCCAAGCCAATTGTGTTCACCCCTGAAAACACAATAGAAAAACTGTAGAGAAATGCAAACATCCATGCGAAGGTACTAAATACAGCCACAGTGTTGTTTGTGACCCTCATTTTGTACCTTAAAGGATCACAAATGGCCCAGTACCTGTCAACAGATATTAAACCGAGATGCATTTTAGAAGAAATGCTGAAGGTCATGTCTAAACTAGAATGCACTTTACACACAACATCTCCCAAATACCAGCAGCCTTCAACAGATCGCACCATGCTGTACGGCATGACCAAAGAGCCCAGCAGACAATCACAAGCTGCCAGAGATTGAACGATCATATGTGTTGGAGACTGTAGCTGTTTAAAGTGAGAGATGGAGATTACGATGAGCAGATTCCCAAAAACTGTTACGAGGATCATCAGCACCATGAAAGCATACATTGCCACTTTAAGGACAGTAAGACGATGAGCTCTTGGACAGGAGTCTGGCAGGAGTGGATAGCAGAGAAACACATTCTCAGAGTAAATGTCTGTTTCATTTGAGGTCATTACGAAGATATAAACTGATAGGCAGGATCAAAACACAATATTTCCTTTGTAAATGTAAAAAATAAAATCACACAGATATCATTGAAACTCTGAAGGGAATCAGTCATATAGAGATCAAAAAACAAAGAAAATATACAGTACATGCACATAAGAAACTACATATAGTCAATGGATTCAGCAGCTCAGTTTGAGTTATATACACTCAGGTTCTGAAACAGGTAACACCCTGAAGCTCATAAACATATTTGAATATGCTAACAGTGCTGCAGTAACTAATTGTAGTAAATGAGGTTCCACCAGGTGGCAACTATCTATCTATCTATCTATCTATCTATCTATCTATCTATCTATCTATCTATCTATCTATCTATCTATCTATCTATCTATCTATCTATCTATCTATCTATCTATCTATCTATCTATCTATCTATCTATCTATCTATCTATCTATCTATCTATCTATCTATCTATCTATCTATCTATCTATCTATCTACCTACCTACCTATCTATCTGTCTGTCTGTCTGTCAATCTATCGACAAAATTTTATTCTCCATGTTTTTCACTTCCCAAAGAAAATGACTGAGCAAAAGCAAAACTGAGGTAAGCGATTTTAAAGACAAGATAATATTTTGGTTCACCTCAAAATCAGTTTCATCAAGCCAGGCTTAAGAAGTAGCCTGATTATGAAATACTGTAATATGCAGTGGGATTTGGATTTTGGAATGTGAATTGGTATATATTAACATGAAATCACATTGTAATTTAATGTCAATATGACATATGCTGGTATATTATTAATAATGTCCCCCTCTTTTCATTTTGTAGAATGTAAGTTTCAACTACATAATTTTCTCTGGCAATATAGACTGCTGCAGTCATTATTTTAGTAGGCCAACCTGGAAGTTCCCTCGACACCCAATATGATATTTCCATTGGCTTTTGGATTATTGCAGAAAATGAGCTCTGTGACCAAAACAACTTTATGATTCGTGTTTTATTCATCATGATAATCTTCATTCATCACAAATAAACAGAACTTTTATGAATTTTGAAGCCTAAATACAATCGGCAGAAGTCAAAAGCCAAACGTCGGCCATAAACAAACTACACCACGGACACATGACTGCAGCATCACCATCACTAAACTTCCGACAACTCTTTCAGTCTATGTTTAAAAACAAAGAGTGTGAAGATAGCAAGAGTGTGATTATAAACACAACGAGGCTGTGAAAGTGGAGTAGTGTGTAGATGAGTCTTCCTGTTCGACCTGATGTCCCTGACAACCTCTGTAGTCCCATTTAGACACTTGTAAGCAAACCCTCTTTTACAAGATGTAAAAAAAAAAAGCTGTAACAAATAACAAGAGGGTATTACTGATGTGTTTTGTATTGTAGAATAAAATGTGCGAATATCTAGAGCTTGTACTCACCACAGACCTTATTTCAAGCATTTAAACAAAAACATGTTGACTTCAGGACAATGGAACCAGAAGTGCTAAAATGCTAACTCGTTTCTGGATTTTGGCCTACAAAAATACGTCATCCTTGCAGCACTCGATAACTTTATGATGATAATACACAGACACGTCAGAAAAAGTGCTTGAATCAAGAATTATTTATCTGAATTAGTAGGCTTACACTATTAAATACGGTTGTTTAAACTCTTCAAATGTTTAAATGTAGTTTGACTTCAAGGCACATATAGGCTGTGCTGGTTTTAAACATTTGACACAGGAGACCCAAGTTTAAATGCTGCTCGAGCCTCAAATTCATTTGAATTACTTACACCAAAACAAGTCCTTAAAAATAAACTATGTTGAAAATGTTTTCTCAGTTTAGTTAAGTTCATTAAATGTTTTATTCGGATAGAGTCCTTCTATAAACCCACAAAATGCCAGTCAAGGAACTGATTTTGGTGCACCATGGTTTATTTTAACTAGATGAATTTAATATTATATTCTATATGAATGTATAATGTAAAATGGTTAGGTTTTTCTCTCAAAATGAAAAGTAAGCATTCACCGTAATCTCATGAAACTAACAATTTGAAAATTAAGTTTAATATAGTTGTCTCACTGAATAACATTGTTGTCGTTGTGATACATCAGCTGCCCATTTGTACTGTATATATAGCCTACATATAAATAATTGTGTGCATTATGTGAAGAACCTTTCCTTTGATCTTAACCTCTTTCCATCTGGTATACACAGAACACTTTGAAACCCGTTATTTAAAACTCATTATCAGATATATATTGGTGAATTAACATTTTGCTGCAATTGCTCCCAATGTTTGATCCTCCATAAACGTCACTCAATCATAATGTACACACACACGATGCAAAAAGTTATGATGCAATGTTTGTGTTTAGTCTGCAACAGTACCCAGGAGACTTATTATCATTTCTCACTCTTAATGACAGTGTGACTCTCAAAGGCTCTCACCGCTGAAAGTCATTTGTCCAGTTTTATGATGAAACAGGTTCCAGAGTGGTTAACTGTCACATCTCACATCAAATCAACCCATTATCCTTACAGATACAGATAAAGTATTACTAGTCATTAGCTTATTAGCATAAGTTTTTATTCTTTATATGGAAGACACTTTTGATTGTGTGTGTAGAAGTAAAATGTAAAATAACTTTTACATTTTACATCTATTTTAGAAACTATGGTTGATATATTGGTAATGGTCATTGATTTACATTTGCTTCCATCTAAATCATTAGAAAAGACTGAAAGATCCTTCAGTAGGCTTATGACAGGCCAAAAATACATTTTATTGGGAGTTCAAGAAAACTTATATAAGCAAAAGTTTTAATCATACTTGGACTAGTGGGTAATACAAATACAATTAAATCTTCACTCTAACGGATGAAAATTACAATATTATTATTAAACCTGCACAAGTGCAAAAAGTTATTATAAATGTATATATACACATTTATATATAATTCAATGTCTAATAAAGGTTATATAATTTCATATTCATTCAAATGTCAAGGTGTGTGACTCATTGATGCCACAGATATAAGTGGATATGAGAGTCTTAAAGGCCTTCTGAAAGCGAGGGTAGAAGAAACCATAGATCAAGGGGTTACAGGTGGAGTTAAAGTATCCAAACCAAACTAAAGCATCAAAAACATCACCAGGAGTCACAAAATTAAGGAAAGGGTCAATAGCAGTGGCAGTAAAAAAAGGCAGCCAGCAGAGATAAAAAACACCCATAACAATGGCCAGAGTTTTAGCTGCTTTTCTCTCTCTTTGTGAAGAGGTTTGGCAATTACCGCCTACACTGGGGGCAACGGACACTTTCTCTGACAGAACCTTTGCATGTTTTTTCACAACACTGAAAATGCTCAAGTACAGAGAGCTCATGATAGTTCCTGGGATTAGGAATACAAAAAGTGCACAAATTAAGCCCCATTCTTTGTTAAAAAATAGAACACAGCCACCAAAACATGAAATCTGCAATATGAGTTCTTCCAAACCAATGTTGTTTACCCCTGAAAACACAACAGAGAAGCTGTATACAAATGAAAACAGCCATGTGAAGACAATAAATACAGCCACAGTGCTGTTTGTGACTCTCATTTTATACCTTAAAGGATCACAAATGGCCCAGTACCTGTCAATAGCTATTAAACTGAGATGCAGTATGGAAGAGATACTGAAAGTCATGTCCAAACTAGAATGCACTTTACACACAACGTCTCCCAGATACCAGCAGCCTTCAACAGATCGCACCATGCTGTACGGCATGACCAAAGAGCCCAGCAGACAATCACAAGCTGCCAGAGACTGAACGATCATGTGAGTTGGAGACTGCAAATGTTTGAAGTGAGAGATGGAGATGATGATCAGCAGATTCCCAAAAACTGTTGTGAGGATCATCAGCACCATGAAAGCATACATTGCCACTTTAAGGACAGTAAGACGATGAGCTCTTGGACAGGAGTCTGGCAGGAGTGGATAGCAGAGAAACACATTCTCAGAGTAAATGTCTGTTTCATTTGAAATCATCACGTCTGCCCCAGATAATGACTTATATGCAGGAATAAAATACAGTATTAATTTGGTAAATGTAAAAAGACACAAAAATTGACCAAATTGAGCTCAGAATTACTTCATAAATAATGATACGGTAAAGACAAATATCCAAAGAAAGATGAATATAAATACAGTACATGCCCACACAATATAGACTAATTTGTTAACTGGACTCAGAGCAGTTCAGTCTTGTTCATATATACTCTCAGATTTGAGGTAACCCCGCTACATCTGTAACCCATAGTTACAAAAACAACATGAACTCAAGAGATTATAATGAAAATAAAAAACTACTTCCCTGTTTCTGTCCTGTAATGGAGGTTAAGGTTGCCCCCTAGCTCCTGAAAGATATTACTAAATGGGGTTGGGGCTACTGTGCCTTAAACATTTTTATTTATTGGTTTAAAGAGTATTAAAATAGGCATTATTCATTAAATTATTTATATCATTGTAGTATTGGAGTGACCACTAGACTCTCCCTCTCACACACACACACACACACATACCTACTTAACTACAATGTGAGGACGTATGACTGGATACCCTACCTTTAGGGACTACCCTTTCTGAAGGGTCTAGAGACTAAAGAAAGACATCACTGCGCTTCTGGAGAAGCCCTTATTACAGATATCACTTGATTTTATCAATAAAACACTTCCTTAAAGACCTGACACTTTACCTTCACATTGGGGACAGTATTTTATATGTCCAATTTGGGGACATACACAAACTCTGATCTAGTCATCCTTTGAGGACTGTGGAGATACACAGACTCTGGTTAAGGTACACTTTCAGGACTTTGTTGTAACTTGTAATTTTGTAAGTTATTTATCCTAAGAAGACACAGAAGTGTAATATTACAATTCAAAGTTTCAATACTGGGTACTGGAATCAAGCTAGAGCAGAGAAACTAGTGTGAGAGACTAAACTGGGCTTTTTAACTTCTTCAAGAGCACTGAAAATGGGTAGCATACATTTTCATTTGATTTGCAAGCTTGAGATCGAGTGCCTTTGGATTGCTCAGTTGGGAAATGACAATTAACATTCAGAAATATTATTGATTCGACTGTATTGACTATCAGAGAACAAAAGATGAACTGAATTAAGCTGAATAATGACATTATTGTCTTCTGCAGAACTGTTTTACAACTCAAATATAAGTCATGTCAATTGTTACAATTTGCAACAGTTATTTTAAGGTGTTTTGAAGTTAACTGTATAGTATAACACACTTTAGAAATAAAGTTGTCTTGACTTCAAGGCAGAGAACACTTCCCTGACCACTGCCTGCATCCCTCTAGTTTATTTAGTATTGACTGCAAATAATCATTACCCCAAAAACATCCTTAGATGTTTTCCTCACCAGAGTCATCTCTGGCTACTCACTGGGGCCTTAAGACATTAGGCATGTTTTCTGCAAAATGTAATAATAGTCAAAAAACTATATGAATAAAAATAGTGATACACACACTCCGATAAAATGACTCTTTGGGGACTCTAGTGATACACACACTCCGATAAAATGACTCTTTGAGGACTCTAGTCATACACACACTCCGATAAAATGACTCTTTGAGGACTCTAGTCATACACACACTCCGATAAAATGACTCTTTGGGGACTCTAGTGATACACACACTACGATAAAATGACTCTTTGGGGACTCTAGTGATACACACACTCCGATAAAATGACTCTTTGAGGACTCTAGTCATACACACACTCCGATAAAATGACTCTTTGAGGACTCTAGTCATACACACACTCCGATAAAATGACTCTTTGGGGACTCTAGTGATACACACACTACGATAAAATGACTCTTTGGGGACTCTAGTGATACACACACTCCGATAAAATGACTCTTTGAGGACTCTAGTCATACACACACTCCGATAAAATGACTCTTTGAGGACTCTAGTCATACACACACTACGATAAAATGACTCTTTGGGGACTCTAGTGATACACACACTCCGATAAAATGACTCTTTGGGGACTCTAGTGATACACACACTCCGATAAAATGACTCTTTGGGGACTCTAGTCATACACACACTCCGATAAAATGACTCTTTGGGGACTCTAGTGATACACACACTCCGATAAAATGACTCTTTGGGGACTCTAGTGATACACACACTCCGATAAAATGACTCTTTGGGGACTCTAGTGATACACACAATCCCATAAAATGACTCTTTGGGGACTCTAGTGATACACACACTCCGATAAAATGACTCTTTGGGGACTCTAGTGATACACACAATCCGATAAAATGACTCTTTGGGGACTCTAGTGATACACACACTCCGATAAAATGACTCTTTGGGGACTCTAGTGATACACACAATCCCATAAAATGACTCTTTGGGGACTCTAGTGATATACACAATCCCATAAAATGACTCTTTGAGGACTCTAGTGATACACACACTCCGATAAAATGACTCTTTGGGGACTCTAGTGATACACACAATCCGATAAAATGACTCTTTGGGGACTCTAGTGAGACACACAATCCGATAAAATGACTCTTTGGGGACTCTAGTGATACACACACTCCGATAAAATGACTCTTTGGGGACTCTAGTCATACACACACTCCGATAAAATGACTCTTTGGGGACTCTAGTGATACACACACTCCGATAAAATGACTCTTTGGGGACTCTAGTGAGACAAACTGATTAAATGAGTCTTTAATATTAACAATATCAACACATTGTGGAGAATAACAGAAATTCAAAAAGATTAGAAAAAAAAACAATTTACAAAGGACAACGATGCAAATGCAAAACTGGCACTAACTTGGAGGCTTCCGTACTTCCTCCATTCATCAGTCTTTAAATTCTCTCTAACTTCCTCCTTTACCTTCACCCTCCTCCTTCCCTTTACATTCACTCGCTCTTTTCATCCCCTTTACATTCGCTCCTCCCTCTTTTCACAACCTTTACATTCGCTCCTCCCTCTTTTCATCCCCTTTACATTCGCTCCTCCCTCTTTTCACAACCTTTACATTCGCTCCTCCCTCTTTTCACAACCTTTACATTCGCTCCTCCCTCTTTTCATCCCCTTTACATTCGCTCCTCCCTCTTTTCATCCCCTTTACATTCGCTCCTCCCTCTTTTCATCCCCTTTACATTCGCTCCTCCCTCTTTCACAACCTTTACATTAGCTCCTCCCTCTTTTCATCCCCTTTACATTCGCTCCTCCCTCTTTTCCACAACCTTTACATTCGCTCCTCCCTCTTTTCACAACCTTTACATTCACTCCTCCCTCTTTTCATCCCCTTTACATTCGCTCCTCCCTCTTTTCACAACCTTTACATTCGCTCCTCCCTCTTTTCACAACCTTTACATTCACTCCTCCCTCTTTTCATCCCCTTTACATTCGCTCCTCCCTCTTTTCACCTTTTCATTCGCTCCTCCCTCTTTCACCTTTACATTCGCTCCTCCCCCTTATCCCCTTTACCTCAACAATGAAAACGGAACATTGAAAATAGGGCTGGGCGATATATCGTATGCGATTGTCACGTGCATTTCGTCAGTAAAGCCGGTTCCCTGATTACCACTAAATCGCCATCACCTGCTTTCAAATGGAGCGCCATTTAATAGACAGAGCCGTAGATCTCTGTCTAGCTTCGCAATATCGCCTTCATTTTCGAAGGCGATTCTTCTGCAAAAAGGAACGCTATATTGCGTAGCTTGTCAGTGATCTACGGCTCTGCCTATTAAATGCCGCTCCATTTGAAAGCAGGTGATGGCGATTTAGTGGTAATCAGGGAACCGGCTTTACTGACGAAATGCGCGTGACAATCGCATACGATATATCGCCCAGCCCTAATTGAAAAAGAACTATTCTTTCTTCATTAGCGTTCTTATACTCTGTCTTTCTTGATGTAAAATATATTTATAAGAGCTAATATGGGATTATTTTACTTGGGATAAATGGTACAGATTAAAGAAAAGTATTTTTGATTAGTTTATGCAACATCGCAGTACAGTCTTCTGCTAACAACTTTAATGTACAGCATTTTCAATGAGCTGGTCACTAGTTGAGCCACTCTCTTCACACAAATAATACTTTTAACACTTTCCACATCATATTATATTTTTACAGTATTATTATATTTTTATATATATATATATATATATATATATTTTTTTTTTTTTTTTTTTTTTTTTTTTTTTTACAGTAAAGAAGTTATAAAAGGCACTGAAGTGTTTTTGTGTTTGTGCCTCCTCACAAACCACCCTTTCTTTTAAGAGTCGTGATCCTGTTCCGCACATAATTTTTCACACCAGTCCATGTTCGCTGCTTCAAAGCTTCTGGCTCTGCGTGAATGCATCTTTCACAGTCTTGCTTACCAGGAAATTTGCATGTCTTGATGAACTCCATCATGTGTCTCTCTACTGCTTTTACCTCATTGTCCTCCCATTTCTTTTTTGGAGCATTTGAAGAACCTATGGAATAATTAAAAATGTAATTCTCATAACAACTAAATCAGTGAGTATGACCAAATCATACATATGTCCTAATGTGTAGATTTTTCTGAATTTTGAAAAGCCTTTGGATGGCTATTGCTGCTTGGAGCTAATTTATGGTTATTTGATGATTATTGTGTGTGTAGTTTAGAGATTTTTCTTACCTTGATCCTCTTGTGAAACAGATTGATCAGATTGAACAGGTGGATCAGTCTCTGCTGGTGCTGTTGTCTGAGATACGTCACTGTAATCCTCCTCATCACTTGACATGGAATCACCTTGAGCCTCAAGTTGCTCTAAACAATTGATAAAAAAAATCAACAGTTTATTGATTATACTTAGCATCTGTAACATATGATAATGTACAGTTTTTGCAAATATATACAGCACAGACACACACAGACCATTCAAGTATACTCATACCATTTGGGTCAATTTCAATGTTGTCAAGTTTCTTTCCTTTGAAGTCAGACAGTGTTCCTTTCTCCATGGCCATTAGGACTTTACTCATTTTGCCAACTGCAGTGTCCCCTCTGGTAACCGGTAATACGGTGACGGTGATGAGGTCATCACAGAGGTGGACACAGCACAGGGTGGTGATGAAGAGGATGCATCAGTTGTGGACGTGACTAAGGATGACTGTAACAGTTTGAAAATATAATTTGAATAAAAACAAGGTCTACAAGCAAAAGAACTAAGGAAACTATTAATTAATATTAAAATAATTAGCTGTTAATGGACTGAGGTGTTGATCACAGAGTATTGTGATGATGTTGACATATTACTCACCAAACAATCTTTTTGTGATAGCTGTTTAGCAATCGTATTGCATTCATTTTCAATTTCTGCCCTGTTAAAACGTTCATAGCAATCTTCATGATGTTTTCTTAATTTTGCCAGTCTTGATTGAAACCGCTTCTGTGGATATATAAAGAAGTATTTAGCATAAAGGGTTAGTTCACCCAAAAATGAAAATATTGTCAATAATTACTCACCCTCATGTCGTTCCACACCCGTAAGACCTTTGTTCATCTTCAGAACACAAATTAAGATATTTTAGATTAAATCCGATGGCTCAGTGAGGCCTCTATTCAAAGCAATAACATTTCCTCTTTCAAGATCCATTAATGTACTAAAAAACATATTTATATCAGTTCATGTGAGTTCAGTAGTTCTACTTTAATATTATAAAGCAACGAGAATACTTTTTGTGCGCCAAACAAACAAAATAACGACTTCGACAATATAGTGATGGGCCGATTTCAAAACACTGCTTCGGAGCTTCACAAATCAAATCAGTGACTCGGCTCTCCTATCAAACGGCTAAACTGTTGAAATCATATGACTTTGGCGCTCCGAGTCACTGATTCAATAGGTTGTTTGCAATCACGTGGTTCTGGTGAAGCGCAAAATTCCGGTGGAGGGCAAGCAGTGAAAATTAGAATGGAAAAGATGGAGAAAAGTCCTTTCTGTGCTGGTTTAGAAAGGTTTAAACAGAAAATCACAACATATGTTGGCGATCCTTGTGTTATGAAGAGGAGAGACTTTTCCACTGAATTGAAAGACTTGATTGCCATCGAGGAGAGGCAGATATAGAGAATGTGAAGCTGCCGTCACGCCGCGTTCAGTTCTAGTCTGGTTTGTTTATATCGCGCTGCCTTTCTGCTAGTGAAGTCAAGTGCAGTATTTTAATTTTTGATTGTGAAAAATGTCGCCATTGTTGGTCATTTATGCTGAATCGAGAATTGTAATAGGAACTCACAGTATCGTTCGGGGAAAAAAAAATGGACGGTAATACAATTTTCGCCTTGGTTGAGAAGGTGAGGAAAGACGACTTTTAGCAAATGTAATAATGTCACTAAATAAACCCACTGCCTTTCACTTAAAAAAAAACAAAAAAAACAAACATACTTTTGAGTTTTGTATTTGGTTTTTGTGCAATAATTAATTAACATTATGTTTGCGAGTATGATCACTCGCTTGTGAATGATTGTAACTTGCACACAGCCACTTCAAAACTGTTCACAAGCTTCTATGGGTTTGATTTTGGTCATTTGTTGAAATAAATACAAAAATACAGCGTGTCGGTGTCCGTCCCCTGATCGTGACCCTCCGATTCTCCTTATGGGGAAAGTGAATATTTACAAAAATAACATTAAAACTAGTTACATTTACACGCTTCCAACAAAGAAATGCATCATCTTCTGTCAGCTTGTTAAATATTTATTTTATTTGGACATTTTCTACCATACGACGGCTGAAAGCAGCAGCGCGTGACACTATTCTCGTGGTAACCAGATCAACATTGTAAACAATTCTACAAAACTGAAGGGAAAACACCCAATTATAATTAAATAGGATAAAATATCTTCTCCTCCCTGCAAACGATAGCATGTAGAATGTTAATATTTAACCGAGTCAAAAACAAAAGGTAAGTATCCATATTAATTTCAGTATCAGCAGATGCAAAACGCTATAAAAAGGCGACAACTTTTAACGTTAAAAAATGAAAAGTTATAAAAAACGGTATAAGTTATGTAAACGATATAAACACCTTCTGGGTTCTCGATTTTAACGATTTGAGCAACTATAAACAATGCAAAACCTTTTGAGTTTTTGATAGGATTCCTATATAGAAACATCACTCCCTGCCCTCCAGACTCATTCGCGCTGCTGCTGTGACGTCATGTGCAAACAACCCATTCATAAAGCTCCAAAGCAGTGTTTTGAAATCGGCCCATCACTATATTGTTGAAAAAGTCGTTATTTTGTTTTTTTGGTGCACAAAAATATTCTCGTCACTTTATAATATTAGGGTTGAATCACTGTACTCACATGAACTGATTTAAATTTGTTTTTAGTACCTTTATGGTTCTTGAGAGAGGAAATGTCATTGCTTTGAATAGAGGCCTCACTGAGCCATCAGATTTAATTAAAAATATCTTAATTTGTGTTCTGAAGATGAATGAAGGTCTTACAGGTGTGGAACGGCATGAGGGTGAGTAATTAATGACATTATTTGAACTAACCTTTTAAACAAACATAAAATGTACATTAACAATATTGAAAATAAAATTGTGACAATAACTAGGTAACTAGCAGAGGTGGGTAGTAAGGCGCTACATTTACATTCCATAACTTTTGGTGCTTGAGCGGTTAATAAACAGAACTGCATGTGTCTAAAGAACACTGTAGCTGGAGCTACTTCTCTCTGTTTATGTCTATGACGAGTCACACAGATACTGTGCTTCTCCGCAGTGGTTCCTTCCAGACCGGGAAGGAACCAATTTAACTTTTTACAATTCTGACAGAATATTATTTTGTACCATTTGGAGCGTTTACACAAAGTGTGCTGGATGAAGTGGACACGCACCTACAATCAACTAAAAACAAACCTTCTAATGCATCCCATGGTCTGCCAGCGATAAAGATCTTTTCTAGTTGAACACCTGTGCATCAGCTGTTAGTAGTTGCCTGTGTTGAATAGGGTGTTCAGTATTTTGGGGGCGGAGCAATGAAGGGAGGGGTGTGGTTGTTTGGGTGTCGATTTCAAATATCAACAGTTTTTCCCAGAAATCATCTAATAGTTGCTGCATTATGAGATAGTTACCGTTTTTCTTGATGTTCTTGCTTTGCCTGACTGCTTATGTGGACCACTGCTGTTCACCTCGTCCAATCCAGGTGAAGAAACAGGAGCAGCACAATGAGGCTGGATGCCAGAAAAGGAACCAGTGAATATAAAAATCAGAAATGTTTGTATAGAACAGAAAAACTAGTAATTACTCTAGCTGTCCTACAGTAACTTTATCTATCACTCCTTTCCTTCTGTTAACACCCAGACACACTACTCACAAAAGAGTCAATAATATAGAATAATGATACAGATGTTTTAAAGTGGACTTACCGATCTCTGCGGACCCAAACTGATGGATGGCTTTTTATCAGAGGATTCAGTTGATGCTTGATTCAAAGGCTTGAGAAATATGAGACCACAATCACATGGTAACTAATCAGATAGTAAAAGATTATCCTGAATTACTGATCAATCTTTCTATCATTTTCTTGATAGTACCTTGACTCGCCATGGCCAATCTGAGTATTCGTGATTGAAAGTGATTTCTTCCCCTGGTAGAATGTCTCGCACAGCAAAGAGACACAGGTGAGGTTTTCCTGCTCACTTCAAGGGTTCTCATTTTGCAAGTAGGATTTCTGTGTTCGTCATTTACAAGTCTTCCCAAGGAACCGTCTTCTTTAGATGCATCTATGCTATAAAGACATAAAATTATTACTCAATACTTGTAATCTTATATATGCTAGACAAGTAGAGTTATTTTTAAGTGGAAACCCACCGCTCTGCATAAGTTGTATGTCTCGTTTTTAATCTACCCGATTCAGACCATCAGCTGATCATCAGGACACAGCTCTATGAACTCAACCGAGTGTGTCAGGTTAAGGAGACAAACAGAATCTGCAGAGAGGAGGGTCTGAGAACCACGGATCTATCGGACAGTGTATGGCAACATCCTCTCAGCAGACAAATGCATCTAACATTCACCATTTTGTTCTCTTTTGGGAATACGGTTAAAAACGAATATTGATGACTCAAAGAAACTGCACTCAGCACCCTTCAAGTCAGTTCATGGTTGATTTTAAGTATTAAGGGTGTGTTCACACTTGGTATGTTTGTTTAGATTAAAACGAACCCTGGTGCCATTGCTCTTTTATGGCACTTTCTCACTGTGCGGTACGACTCAACTCGGCTCGGTTTGTTCTTCCACTGCAGTTAGTACCGCTTCAAAGTGATTGGGATTATAGTCTGATCATTACAGTTGTGCTGCCACCTCGTCTACTGACCACGATAGAGGCATTTCTTTTTTCAAGTTGCATGTGATGGTCATTTAAAGCAAGTCAATTAAAAAACACGAGACAGCAAACCCGCTAGAATTAAATCTTGCAGGTTTGCGATACAATATAGTGCCTCTACTACATCAATCCAACAGGTCTGTACTCACCACCAATTTCTGCCACACCACTGAAACTCAAACAGGAACGCGTTCTCGGCCTCAGTGTAGTGTTCAGCTCGGTCAAGACTCTCTTCTGAACTCAGAAGTTCACCTCTGTATTCAAGAGCAAAATCACCTCTGAAAAAAGCTCTAGTGGTGAAAACTCCACGCCCTGAAGAGGAGAAATGCATTAGATTCAGCAGTTTATTAAAAGTCAACTATCATTTTGATCATTACTTAAAGTTCTCTGCCATATGATGTACATTATATGTAAAAGGGAAATTACTGAATGAAAATAGTCAATAGCCAGGCAAATTTCTAAGTATGCTGTGCTTTTTATACATTACATTATACTTTAAAGTCTTAAAATTATATAGTTACAATTTTTATACTCTTTCATACATAAGCAATATTATCTTGTCTTTATATAGTTTAGAATAGAGTGCTGCAGCGATGACGTATTTTTGCAGGTGATCCGGTAGTTCACACACCCCTGGTTCCCTCAACTAAAACCCTATATGTTGTTTTAACTGGCTTTTGTATTGCTGCAGAAACTAAGCTTAAGTTTGCCTATTAATACACCACAGTTGCAAAACTTCATCGTCCTCATGATTAAGCTTCAAGAAATCATCTAGAACATGTTTTTGTTATATTATTTTTAAAAGAAAATTCTGTGTTTAACATGCATCGCTTCTGGATAGTTTGTCTTTGTGGTGTATGGATGTTTATGGATGGTTTTTGGCTTTAGATAAAGAGTTTTTTTGTTGTTGATAAATGTGCCTCCAGGAACTGTAAAACTTTAAAAATCCATCTCCCTGTGTAATAAGTATAATGTTTTGCATTCTTATAATGTATGTTTGAATGGTTGTGTACAGTGTACATCCCTAAATCTACCTCTAAACACAACGAGGCTGTGAAAGTGACTAGTGAGTAGATGACTTTATCTGTTCAGGTGACGATTTTTAATGTCCCAGACAAACCTCTGTCTCCCATTTAGACACTTGTTAGCAACTGCCTTTAAAGTAAAAGCTTTTTTTTTTTTTTTTTTAAATCACAAGAGGGTATTACTGATGTATATTGTGTCTTAGAAAAAAAAAAGTGAAAAAGCAGCCCTTACTTCAGGAATTTAACACAAACCCACTAATAAAAAAAAAAAATTAAAAAAAACATTGATCATGTACATGATCATGCACAACGATATACTGATAGCTGCAAAAAAAATAATCACCTTATTGAAGGTCTAACGGGTATGGAACGGCATGAGGGTGAGTAATAAATGACATTATTTGAACTAACCCTATTATAAAAATGATCCATTGTCCTGGTTTACATACAAACCAATAACCACCTAAAAGTTCAGTTCACCCAAAAATGAAATTCTGTCATTAATTACTCTCCCTCATGTCGTTTCACACCCGTAAGACCTTCATTCATCTTCAGAACACAAATTAAGATATTTTTGATCAAATTCAATGGCTCAGTGAGGCCTGCATTGAGAGCAAAATCATTTCCTTTTCAGTGTTCAGAAAGCTACTAAAGACATATTTAAAACAGATCATGTGACTACAGCAGTTCAATACTTTTTGTGTGCCCAAAATCACCCATCACTAGATATTATTGAATAAAGTGGTTATTTTGTTTTTCTGTGCACAAAAAAATATTCTCATCACTTCATAACATTAAGGTTGAACCACTGTAGTCACATGACTGTTTTAAATATGTCTTTAGTAGCTTTAGAGGTCTAACCGAGCCATCAGATTTTATCAAAAATATCTTAATTTGTGTTCTGAAGATGAATGAAGGTCTTACAGGTGTGGAACAACATGAGGGTGAGTAATTAATGACAGAAACTTCAATTTTGAGTGAACTAACCCTTTAAACTACAAGACTTTATTTGTAAAGCAGGTTATTCTGCATTAATGACATCAAGACCAAACCATTCGTGTATCTGGTTAGTCATAAATACTTGCCTTTATATTTGCTGATGAACTGCTCTTGAAGCCCAGACTTATCAGCTCTACGGGTCATGTGATCCTCTGCATCCTGCAGAGGTGTTTTACGCCTTTGCTTTTCAGCATTATTTCTGGAAAAAAAGAAATAAAAAGAAATATAAGGTGAATGGATTAAATAAGCATTTTAAAAATCTTTTTGATCTTACTGGAATTGTTCACCCAAAAATGTACATAATTATTGTACTAATCCTGTACTAAAATTGTACAAACCTGTGTTGTGTTTTTCTGTGGAACACTAAAGTTTATTTTTAAATGTAATACAGAGCTCTATGCAATGACAGCACATGTGACCAGTCTGAAACAGGCATTTAGATTAAAAAAAACAGCAATATCATTGATGCCAAAAACCATTGTGACCAGATGATTGATGTCAATCCATATTCATATTAATTTAAAAGCTACAGATTTTCAGTCAGTAACCTGATAGATTCATATGGACTATTTTGTCTGCTTTGGAGCTTGACACCCAGAATAAAAAATACAATAAAGTGTCTATGTACTGTCATTGTGCAAAAAAGCTCTGTGAAGATAAATAAAAAAACATGGATACTTTTGTGTTCCACTAAAAAAAAAAAAGTGTAAATAATGTATTACATAAAATTAAAAATGACATCAAATAATAAAAAATGAAAATTAATTATTTCAAATTACAATACATACTGTTGACATTTTACAAAAAATGAGAAAAACAGGCTACCACTGATTAAATTGTAGAATCTAAAGAGATATTATATGAAATATAACAAAATTATATTTGCTGATCAATGCCTACAAATAAGCAATAAACTGTTTTTTTCCTTATTGCAAAAAAAAAATCAAATGAGAATCAAACTCAAATACAATCGAGAAATAAAACATTAACAGAAAATAATTTAACCACTAAAGTAAACATACATCTTACTAACTTTCATATTTCACAGTGTATTTTAGTTATCATGCATTTTCGGGACAACACTTGATCTCACCTCTCCAGCGTCCATTGATGGGGGTTGTCGTCTTTTTCGCGTCAAGCAATGCCATGTGATTGCATTTCCGGGAAAACACATCCACAGCTGACGTGCGTGCATGACGTAGTTACGTATTTGGATTTCACGTTGAAATTGTGACTACATTTATTTGACCTAATAAATATTTTGGCAAACACCTAGATCTTTGTTTGATTTATTCACAGTACTGGTTCTTCAAACTTAAATAAAAAAATAAAAAATAAAATAAAAACGGAGGCGTACGTCTTTCTAATGGACAGAGCACATGATCACTTTTAAACGATCTCTTTGGAACACATATCTTAATTTTTACTAATTCTGTTTAATCAAATGTTTGAGTTAAAATCAGGGAGATGTGTGGATTATTTCGAGGCTCTAAAATAAACTTTAACGTGCACTTTATTAACAGCATTTTCTTTCAATTTTTTTTTTTTAATTTATGGTATTTTATATTAAATATAAAGGAAGGAAAAGCTGCTAGATCTTGTAAAAGTGCTTTAAAAACGCATATCCACGACAGATTATTCCATCATTTGAGCAGCACTCGTGATCTCTCCTCAGAGCTCATCTCACTCTGCACTCAAGCTGCTGCGCTGCTGCTGTGGGGGATGTGCGGGAGGCACGCGCGATCAGAGGCCGGTGGGGGAAGGGCGGCGAGTCACTCAGTGTCACTGTCTGCAGCTCTCAGCTAGGGCTAGGGTTAGGGTTAGGGTTAGTGTTAGGGGAGCAGGGGTTTCACATCCAGTGCCTTTTAAAATCAAAGTATGAACAAAATAAATCTGTAAACAAACATGTAAACGTCCCAGCTTGAGTCATGATTCTTTTAAACACTTTTTATACTAAACACTGTAACTGCTCTCTCTCTCTCTCTCTAAATATAAAACAATGTTTGCTGTAACTGCTCTCCTATTATATATTCTCATTCATATGCATCCTTAAGATGTAAACCAGTATGTGCATTTCTTAAAACAGTTCATACAAATAACAGCACACAATGGATTACATGCAATAGCTTGTAACCAGCTCATAATCCTTATATCAGTGTCATCAAAATGACAAGTCCTTGTATCATTGTTCACAAAGACACTCTGACAGTATTTTCAGAAGTAATATGGATACGATTTTGATGTCAGTGATTGAAAATACACAAGACTGCACTTTATCTGTATGGCGTACATTTCAACAGTATGAACACGTCTCTCTAGACTGGATGAGACAGGATTCAGATATACTTTCTGGTGGTCTGTCAAAAAATTACAGTAGCTACAATGTCATGTGATATAATGACAGCCAGTGGCACAGATCCTCACCAAACCATCCATTCCAGCGTGATGAATATGATCCTCAACTGGATGGAACTGGAATAAATACTTTGACTGTTGCGATCATCCCAATCGGACTTATGATAGCTGCCTGAATTATGCTCTGTTCACTGTTGGACAGAGGAGAACTGATGACAAAGAAATGTTTCAAGGGTACCCCAAACAAGTGACGAACCTGGCTGGAACATGCTTGTTCAATGAACACTTGTCAGTGGTGTTGTCGATTACCTGAAAGTTTTCATCATCATTGTATATGTGTTGTCTGCAGCAAGTTTCTGTATTTGGGTGAATATTTGCAGCAAGTGTGTTGTCAAACTGATCAAGATGTTTTGTTCATTTTTTCTGTTTGCATGTGTTTTCTTCAGTTGTGCGCGGTGATCTCTCTCAGCCACCGTAATATTTACTGTATAATGTAAAATGCAAGTAGACTGCAGTAACATAGCATTACATCAGTCTACAGTTTATGTAGTGAACAGTACATAGTGAACATTATCTGATTTCACACCTGTTCTGTCTACAAACACATCTCCCATCATTCGGCTCTTTTGACCCGTCTCGGCCTTAAGGTCATGACTGAGAGCATGATCTACAACAGTGGCTCTTATTTCCATCAGAAACATCTCAGTCTTGGCCTCTTCTTCCTCTTCCTCTGTTCTCCTCCGTACCCTTCCACCACACATCCTTACTCCTTCTTCTGTCTGTTGACTCTGTTTGTGTCCTTGTTGTTCATTCATGTTCAGAGTGTGTAACATTGTGTTGTGCTCTGTCTGTGCCTCCCAAATGAGATGGCATCTGAGATATTTTAGAGAACTGTTGAACATTGCTTGAATTACATTCCCCTTCATTATTGAAATTCAAAATTCATCCCTGAAATTTAATAATTCAGGACAAAAAAAGTCTAAAAGAAATGTATAGAAAATATGCTTGACAGTTTATGACTAGTTCAACCATTTTGCATTTAATGTCTTATGAAAATAAAAACTATTCGACACCTAGTATATTTTGATGAACATGACATAAGCAAGTGATAATGTAGGAAACATCTGACACTTGTACATCAAATGCATGAATGTACCAAAGCATTTGCAATTTGTTCAGGAGAATGAGAAACTGCATTTATGATGTGAACAAGAGACTATAATGTGGATGTTGAACAAGTAAGAATTTTAGTTGTGATTGGAGAAATGCACCAAAGTGAGAGAAACTGTTATATATAATATAAAATATAAAATTATGATATTATATATAATATTAATTATTATAAATATCAAATATAAATATAAATTATTATATTATATATAAAATATAAAGAGAATGTTTGCTGTAACTGCTCCTATCTATATAATATTATATTTTTTTCACATATCTTTATTTATTATGTGAACAAGAGACTATAATGTGGATGTTGAACAAGTAAGAATTTTAGTTAACTGTTAACTGCTCCTATCTATATAATATTATAATATATTTTTTTCACATATCTTCATTTATGATGTGAACAAGAGACTATAATGTGGATGTTGGACAAGTAAGAATTTTAGTTGTGATTGGAGAAATGCACCAAAGTGAGAGAAACTGTTATATATAATATAATATAAAATATAAAATTATTATATTATATATAATATTAATTATTATAAATATCATATATAAATATAAATTATTATATTATATATAAAATATAAAGAGAATGTTTGCTGTAACTGCTCCTATCTATATAATATTATAATATATTTTTTTCACATATCTTTATTATTTATTTTTTATGTTACTATTTGTGTACTGTACTTGTCTCTTGTCTCTGATACTAATGGAGGAACAGCAGAACGCAAAGTAGGAGAAAACACTTAAAGCAAATAAAATCACTCATAAAAGCAAGCGATTTTGAAGGTTTTCAAATCTTTTTGTTGCTTGTGTATTTTATTAAATAAACTCATATGTATAAATCATCATACTTGACGGATTAAAACAGTTGTCCCTCCGCTTTTGGGAGGAAATATGTATGTTTCATATTCACATGACGTAATGTCTGTCATCCCCGCGTCAAACTCGTTTCGTACATTAATAAACTGTAGTTACAGTACGCGGATATAGTCTCCGTTAGGCGGGGGCGGGGCAGCGCGATCTTTACACACACATTGATGCGAGAGCAAAACTCCGAGGATTAAAAGTTAATAATACATGCCAATATAAAGCATGAGAGCTCCTGCAAATGAGTCTATTTTTATTTAAACACAAATTATTGTGAATATTTCTCAAATTAAATGTGGATTATATGTCAATTCATTCATATTCATGATAGTTTTTGCCTCCGCCATCTTTATTGGTGACGTGTTGGTCTCTGATTGGTCAGATCACCAGTCCCACGCTCGTAGTATCTTCCTGCGCTCTGATTGGTCAGAATCCCAAAAGTGTGTATCTTTCCGGAAGTGCAGTTCTCCTAGAGGGCGCTGTGTTATACACACTTTAGTGGGGGGGCATACACACTTTAAGTACACAAATCACATAAAAGTGAATTTTTGGGACAAATGAGATTTTAAGCCAGGAAACCATTTTAGAGCATGCTGAATGCCACTATATGGTCAAACAAATGAGGACATACAAAATGTCCCAAGTTTTTTTGGTGGTCCCCAGTTTACTGGTGTGTATCCTGGTGAATGTACCCAAAAGTGACATAAGTAGGTACACACACACACACACACACACACACACACACACACACACACACACACACACACACACACACACACACACACACACACACATACAATCCATCCCTTTATATAGGCTACCCAAAAAAGTTTATTTGGAGTGCACTGAAGTGTTTAATCATTTTCAACATATATGTTTAATAAAAATAACTCTATAAATGTGTTTCAAATGACACTTCCCAGATAGCAACTTTGTGCCCAAATCCAGCCCACATCTGCCATGCGTGGTATGATGATCTGGGCCACATATGGCGAGCCACAAGTAGGCCATAACAATGCCACATGTCAGCCAAGATCAAAGAAATAAACCAAAACTGGACCTTATCTGAGCCACAACATTTTTATATATTTGTGACGAGCAGGGCGGGCGAGAGCCGTGAGGGAACGGCCTTGAATCTCTCACAGAGGAGCTCCGGAAGCATAAAAGGAGGAGCAATGACAGTGAAGGATGAGAGAGGACCAGGCCTGGACTTTATTTTATGTTTAATTATGTTTGTGTGACCGGCAGACGTCCGTGAGGGTATTACTTTCGTTTTGTTCTTTGTTTATTTTATATTAAAGTTATGTTGAATGTTTGCCGGTTCCCACCTCCTTCTTCCCATACATAAAAACTATGTTAAAATATTATTTATAGAATCATCTTAGCATTAACAAGCCTGTTAATAAGCAGAATCACTGAAGGAAAAAAGAGAACAGAAAAAACTAAATTAACCATCACTGAAAACTTACAGTGAAACAAAGCTAGTGATTATTAAAATCTTGTAACGGAAACAAACTGTCTTTGAAATCTCATAAAAGAACAAAAGCCACCATCATTAAAATCTTGGAATAGAACAAAACTGTCCATCTTTGAAGTCTTGTAAAGCTGGGAACACATTTAATGGCTAGCTAAAACATTGTAAGACTGTGCTCAACATACAGCAATTGTTTCCTGCGAATGAAGCAGATTTAAATACTTACACATGGAATTTGAACACCGACTGTAATCGCCGACTGAACGCAACTGGCTCTAACTGGACGCATTTGAGCGAGATCAGTCATAAGTATCGATTTACATTCATAATCGGCCTTACAATCGTTAAGTGTGTGCGCGGCTTTAAGGAACAAAACAGATTGTCATTGAAATCTCGCAACAAAACAAAAACGGACGTTATTAAAATCTTATAACCCAGCAAAACCGACTATTATTGAAATCTCAAAAAGGAATATAACCAACTGTCATTAAAATCTTGTAAAAGAACAAAACATACCTTATTGAGATCTCGTAACTGAACAAAACTGACTGTCATTGAGATCTCGTAACTGAACAAAATGAGCCGTCACTGAAATCTCATAATTGAATAAAACAGACGTCACTGAAATCTTGTAAAATTGACACTGAAAACCAACCGTCACTGAGATCTCATAACCCAGTAAAATGGGCCGTCATTGAAATCTCATAAAAGAACAAAACATACCGTATTGAGTTCTCGTAACTGAACAAATAAAAAATTTGACTGAATGACAATGAAAACTGACCGTCATTTAAATCTTGTAATGAAACAAAACTGACCATCATTTAAATATCCTAACGAAACAAAACCAAATGTCTTTGAAATCTTGTAAAATAAAAAACAAAACGCAATCGTCATTGAAATCTCATAACAAAACAAAACCGTCAAGCATTGACTTCTCGTAAGGAACAAAAATGAAAGCTCTAGAATAAGTTCTGCCAGGAAAACTCAATGTTACATCACCTAGTAGTTTAGATCTACCCAATCATTATCTTACAGTTGGAGTATAAAAGATTGCTGACACATGTTTGAGTCTGCAGATGCTGACGCCAACCTTCACCTCCATCCTCCCCACCACCACCAGGATGGTCCCTGTCCATACCTCCCAGGGGGCTGCCTACACCCCTGCCTTCATCTTCAGGCAGGAAATGCAGAGTCCACAACCCTTTAGGATGTGAGCTACGGACAGGGCCTACGCCAAAGAACTTTCTTACAATATTTTCCTTGCTGCTTGATAATAAATATTGTTGTTACATTATCTTGCCTCTTGTGTCTTTTTGGTAGAACTGACTGTCACTGAAATCTTGTAAAGGAACAAAGGAAAAAAACCTGCCATCATTGAGGTCTCATAAAGAAATAAAACTAACCATCACTGAACTCTTGTAACAAAACAGAACTGACCGTCTTTGAAATCTTGTAACAGAAAAAAAACGACCGTCATTTAAAACTGACAATCACTGAAATCTCATAACCAAACAAATCCGACCATCACTAAAATCTTATAAAGGAACAAAACTGACCATCCTTGAAATCTCATAACCAAAACAAAATGTCAAAAATGGAACAAAACTGATCAGAAGATTAAAAAAACAAAAATCTAAGATGACACAAAGACATCAAGAATCAGCACATGAATCTCAACAAAGGTGACTATCAAAAGTGTCATACCGCAGTGCATGCCGGGAACAATAGTACAAAACTCCCAGCATGCATCACAGCATGAATATATTATGCAGCTGAATTGTCCTATTATTTTCTTTAATTCTAATTACTTGCTTTTATTTTTTGCTGTGGTTTTTGTTCTGTCTTTTTGTGATGTCCAGAGTTGATATATTTTGTTGCAATCACCATTGTTGAGATTCATGTGCTGATTGCCCATATCTGTGTTTATTCATTCTAATGTGTCAGGGGAGTGTTCTTAAAACATTAATCAATGTAATATCATACCTTCTGTTCTCTTCTTTTTAAACAATGTCAAAAGATGGCTTAATTTAAACCATTCTCCTGATCCTTTTGAACAAGCGTGTAAAAGGACAAAAGCTTGCTTTAATCAGAGCTCTGGCATGACTGTGTGCAGCGCATTACAATACTGAGTTCTGATTGGTCAATCGCTGTTATTTATAGTTTGTTAATTATCATACAGAGAGTTTTAAAATTTTGTTTACATGATAAGATTTACAAAATATACATAACACTATTAATATAAAGGTAAAGGTGGCTTTACAGAGGGGATGCTTTTTGAATTTTTTTTTCCAACAAGGGGGTTGCCATCCCCCCCATCCCCCCCTAAAATTGCGCCCTGGGTTGTTCTATGTGTTTTTGACCTACCAAAAAGAACTGGTTCATTATAGTGATAGGTTACTACACAGCCAGCAGCTGTGCAACGGATGTGTTTTGTTGTTGTTGTTTTTGCCAATTTTTTATTTATTTATTTATTTTTTTACTGTGTATTTTGTCATATAAGTGAAGCAGGTAAAATGGTAGTCAACAAAAAATATTGCTTACATTTATATTTTATACTGGGATAAGTTTGGGGTAGCTATTATTTTTGTTTGGTTTTGTTTTGTTTTGTGCCCTGAGGCCAACTCTGATTATAGGTGCTATAAGCCATTTTGCTTTGCATTTTGGCATGCTTTTTCTGGTGTTTAGTATTGTAAACTAATGTGTCTAGCCATTCCCTTTTTCTATTATAGAAAATACTTTAAAATGGATAAGGCATGAAAGTCTCATTTTGCTTAGGCTTGTTGTACATTTTGAGCACTATTCATCCATAGGGTACTTACTTCAGGTGCATGTTCATAAGCTTTTATGATCTCATAGTGCTTCACATGCAACAGGTTTTGGTATCATGATGAGTTTACTGACAAATTTCAAAAAATGAACTACAGGATATAAAGGAATTACAGGAAAAAAACCTTTATTGTGATGTCTAAAATAAGTGTGAGCAGCATTCATTCAAAAGTCAATGTGTCTGAATCCTTGATGCCACAGATATAGATGGATATAAGAATCTTAAATGCATTCTGAAAACAAGGGTAGAAAAATCCATAAATCAAAGGATTACAAGTAGAGTTAAAATATGCAAACCAAACCAAAGCATCAAAGACATCAGTGGGGGTTAAAAATTTGAAAAAAGGATTGAGAGCAGCAGCAGTAAAAATAGGCAGCCAGCAGAGCAAAAAAACACCCATGACAATGGCCAGAGTTTTTGCTGCCTTTCTCTCTCTGTGTGCAGAACTTTGGCTCTTTAACACTCCTGTTGCTGCCACAGTCACTCTTTCTGACATAACCTTTGCATGTTTTCTTGCAACATGGAAGATTTTCATATACAGAGAGGTCATGATTGACCCAGGAAGAAAGAATGTGAGAATTGGACATATAATACCCCACTGTTTGTTAAAAAACAGAATACAATTTCCCACACAGTAAACCTGCAATATAAGCATCTCTAGTCCAACTGCATTTACTCCTGAGAACACAACAGAAAAGCTGTACACAAATGAAAACAGCCATGTGAAGGTAGTAAATACAGTCACAATGTTGTTTGTGACCCTCATGTTGTACTTTAGAGGATCACAAATGGCCCAGTACCTGTCAACAGATATTAAACTGAGATGCAGTATGGAAGAGATACAGAAGGTCATGTCTAAACTAGAATGCACTTTACACACAAAATCTCCCAGATACCAGCAGCCTTCAACAGATCGCACCATGCTGTACGGCATGACAAAAGAGCCCAGCAGACAGTCACTGGCAGCCAGAGAGCGAACGATCAGATGAGTTGGAGACTGCAGATGTTTGAAGTGAAAGATGGAGATGATGATCAGCAGATTCCCAAAAACTGTTATGAGGATCATTAGCACCATGAAAGCATACATTGCCACTTTAACTACAGTAAGACGTTGTACTTTAGGACAGGAGTCCAGCAGGAGTGGATAGCAGAGAAGCACATTCTCAGTGTCAGTTTCATTTGAAGTCATCACGTCTGCTTCAGATGCAGAGATAAATTCCTCAGTTGTAGAAAGGCAAAGTATAAGCAAAATATTTTTGTAAATGATAGGTTTGTAAAGGCCAACATCCAAAAAAGGTGAATGTATATATAGTACATGCCCATATAGCTTAACTCTCTGAATGGAGCAGCTCAGTCTTGTTCATATATACTCTCAGAAGTTTGAGTTAACCCCCCTACATCTGTCAATGTAACCCATAGTAACATAAACAGCATGAAGTACTGCATCATTCAGAAACACACAGACATCAAGAATCAGCATATGAATCTCAACAATGGTGTCAATCAACAAGATATATACAGATCACAAAACAAGTAACTAAGTCACAAGAAAACAGCAAAAATAAAAGCATAGAGTAAAAATAAGACTTCTTGAGAGATCTAATGTGTTATTTTATTTAATGTGTTATTTTATTTATTTCACAAAGTCTCTCATCTGTGTAGACCTCCTGTGTTTCTGTAGCATGCATGCATTCCTGTCTGTTCTGATTATGCAGATTTTCTTTGACTACCTTGTGAATTGATGCTCCCAGGGCACGGTTGCCACCTTGTGGATAAAGTAATTACTGCAAAAATAAATTAAATGCCATGTGTGACCTGCGCATACGCGTAAAATGTGAAGTATAATTTGGCCTTAAGGCTGTGGCTGTCAGCTGTAGTTGTGTTTCTGCTCATCATCTCTTTTTTCTGTATTTGTTTTTCCTCTTTTCTTCTCTGATTCTGCTTGTTAACAGCAGGTGTTCATCACTAACATTCAATCATCACTCGATTAATTGCTTAATTATCTCATAACTCCAGCATTGATTCACCCTGCATTCCAATGTGCATACTATCGACCCTAAATAGTATAGAATATTACTAATGTCACATACTATTTAGGATGGATAGTATGCACATTGAGACGCAGGTTAAGTGTTACTTTAGCACTCTGAGCACATATCTGAGCAGTACTTTTAACACTGAAGATTTTACTATGTGGCTCTTGAATGGTCTTGGTTTGGGTCTGGGCCTTGGGCTGCATCTGCAATCGCATACCTTCCTACAATACAGTAGGCAAAAAACAGTATGTGACAAAATAAGTATGACTGAATTCACAGTACTCATAAAAGAGTATTCAAAAAGTACCTGGATGACCTACTATTTTCAGTGAGATTCTGAAATGTGCACATGATGTACATTTTACTAACCCGTGAGGCCACTGGAGAGGATTTGTGAATGGCAGTGAAAAAACACAACTGACGCTAGTAGGTCCGGATTATATTCATACTACACACATTCATATGAAATAAGTACTTTTCTAGTGGCTGCAAAGTAATTACTTATTCATAATAATTACTCAAGAGAGTATGCGATTTTGAATGCAGCCATGATCTTGGAGGACTGGTCTTGACTGCACCCACAGGCGGCAATTCATGTTTCTGCTGGTGGGTGCCCACATTTACCAACCAAACAAAACCACATATTCTTTCAATGAGTGTTATCGCGAGTCACATTCTCACTGATATACCTGATGACACAGAATTCTCTATCAGTAGTCAATAAAAGATATAGGCTAGCCTATTCTCGTACATTATGCACTCTAAAATGGTTAATTAAAGCTTCTTTACAAATTATTTAGAATAGTATAGTTCTAAAAATATTTGTAACTGTCAAAAACTTTATTCAAAGCCACTTTGTAACTACACAGACTATGAACTTTCAAATTTTAAGTGTTTTCCCATGTCATGTCTTTTTTCTCTTTTCATTTTTTGAACAGATCATGTAAGTGTGGCCAGCTTCACTTGTTCAGTTGAGGATACAGGAAATTTAAATCAAACAAAATGATTTACATTAAAAAGTCAGTTTAATATATTAAAATCAATTTAAAATGTTAATTTCACAAAAATGCAGGCTATTTAGGTTGATTTATTCTGATATATATATATATATATATATATATATATATATATATATATATATATATATATATATATATATATATATATATATATATATATATATATATATATATATATATCTGAACATTGTAGACCTGCAAACAAATTTCTGCAATTTTTCTGAAAATGTCTATTTTAATCATTTTTTAAGAATTGATTGAGCATGTGTCATGTCCCAGCCCATTTTTTTCCACCTGGTTACTAAAAATATTAAGATCACTGCTTAGAAGCAGAAAGAACATAAGAAAAAGAGCACATTTACAAAATGACTTCAGCATAACATAACTAAAAATAATTACACAATGTATTGCCTGTAATGAGTGTGCTGTATATTCATTCAGAAATCAAGGTGTTTGAATCCTTGATGCCACAGATATAAGTGGATATAAGAATCTTAAATGCATTCTGAAAACAAGGGTAGAAAAATCCATAGATTAAGGGGTTACAAGTGGAGTTAAAATATGCAAACCAAATTACAGCATCAAAAATATCAGCTGGAGTAAAAAAATTGAAAAAAGGGTCAAGAGCATTAACAATGAAAAAAGGCAGCCAGCAAAACAGAAAAACACCAATAACAATGGCCAGAGTTTTCGCTGCTTTTCTCTCTCTGTGTGCAGAGCGTTGGCTCTTTAACCCTCCTGCTGTAGCCACAGTCACTCTTTCTGACATAACTTTTGCATGTTTTCGTGCAACATGGAAGATTTTCATATACAGAGAGGCCATGATTGACCCAGGAAGGAAAAATATAAGAACTGGACATATAAGACCCCACTGTTTGTTAAAAAACAGAATACAATTTCCCACACAGTAAACCTGCATGATAAATGACTCCAGGCCAATAGTGTTCACCCCTGAAAACACAACATAAAAGCTGTACACAAATGAAAACAGCCATGTGAAGGTAGTAAATACAGTCACAGTGTTGTTTGTGACCCTCATTTTGTACCTTAAAGGATCACAAATGGCCCAGTACCTGTCAATAGATATTAAACTGAGATGCAGTATGGAAGCGATACAGAAGGTCATGTCTAAACTAGAATGCACTTTACACACAAAATCTCCCAAATACCAGCAGCCTTCAACAGATCGCACCATGCTGTAAGGCATGACCAAAGAGCCCAGCAGACAGTCACATGCTGCCAGAGATTGAACGATCATGTGAGTTGGAGACTGTAGATGTTTGAAGTGAGAGATGGAGATGATGATCAGCAGATTCCCAAAAACTGTTGTGAGGATCATCAGCATCAAGAAAGCATACATTGCCACTTTAACTACAGTAAAACGTTGTACTTTTGAACAGGAATCCAACCGGAGTGGATAGCAGAGAAACACATTCTCAGTGTCAGTTTCATTTGAAGTCATCACGTCTGCCCAAGATGCTGAGATAAATTTGTTTGTAATTGTAAAAAAGCGAGCAATTATAAGTATATATTATATATAGGTATAATCAAAATAATTTTGTAAATTTTGAATCCTTGAAAGTTTGGTGGAGACCAATATCCAAAGAAAGGTGTACTGTATATATAATACATGCCCATCTAGTTTAACTCCCTAAACTCAGAGCAGCTCAGTTGTGTCCATATATACTCTTAGATTCGAGGTAGCCTGCCTACATCTTTCAATGTAACCCATAGTTACAAAAACAACATGAACTCAGGAGATTAAAAAGAAAAAAATCTAACTGTGTCTTGAAATTGAGATTGACTAAAAATGTGTTACTTATTGAAATGTGTTTCTTTGACCTTACTGACCTTAAAATCATTGGTCTTAAAGCAAATGTAATAAAAGAGTGACATACTTCATTTACAAGAGTGTGATGTGATATAATATGCACGTTTCTCAGGAGAATGTAAACATTTTGCGAGCAAAGGCAAAGTTCTCAGGGGAATGCAAAACATTTGCGAAAGAACGCAAAAGCATTGACTTATTTTTCCTCCCATCTCATATTTTTTTTCAACCACCATGTGCCCTTAGGGGCTCCTTAATTTTGTAAATACAGTTGTGGGAAAAATGATAGAGCATAAGTTGTGTGCTTTTGCTCTTGAGGTTTTTACTTATATGATGTACCATAGCTGCCAAAAACATTTCTGTAGACACAGGAAAATGAAAATAGATATTTTTGCTGACATGTTGCACGTTTGATGTCACTTCACGAACTAGAGGTTATATTGTGAGTTTTACCCACATCAGGAATTTTAATTGAGTTTGCTATTTACAGTATATACCTATTAATTGCACTTTGATGCTTGTGTATAGACAATACAAGAGTAAATGTGAAGAGAAGAGTTAATGAAGAGAAAAGAGCTGTCTTTGAAGGCTATTAATAATGGTCTTGACTGAGATCAGAAAATATCAGTTAATTTATTATTTTGATGATGTGTACAAACTACATTGAGTTAAAAAAGTAAGCAAGTTTTCATTCCTTTTTTGGATGGATTTTCAGTCAGCTTTGGGCTGAAACTTTTCCTGGGACCTGGCAATCCTCATTGCTTGGCGTGAGCCCAGTTTGCAATGCCAGAGACACAGCAACATGATATGTATTTCAAGGGAGGACCTGATTTGTCACCACACAGGTCCGCTGTCGATCTCATAATTCACAGTGAAGCTCAACTTCAAAAGGAATTATTTGAAAACACTCGCTCTGTTCCGCTCGCTCCGCGCCAGTGAACACGCTCTGTTATTAGTCAGTAGTGAGCGTTCCTGTTATTGTTTGGCTAGTAACATTTATTAATGACATTTATGGATGTCATTCCATGTTATTCATATTCTGATAAAAATAAACATTGAGGGAGAAAATATTATACTGTATATAAAGTGACCTGTAGGCAATAACAGACTTCAGAATGGACTAACATAATAATGTAAGAAATTTAATAATAAAACAGACTTGAAATTTGACTTGTGTCTAAACAAGAGTTAAATACGAATAAATCATAAAACTGGGACATTTTTTTTTTTTTTTACCTTTAGCTAAACTGGGGCCCTATATGAGCCTATAGGGCCTGTATGAGTATATTTACACTGAGTGTGCTCCTCACTACCTCATACATTTATATGATTTTTAAACAAAACAAACTACTTTTATGATTTCCTTTCCCACAAAATGCTCCATTAATGTTCAAATATATATATATATATATATATATATATATATATATATATATATATATATATATATATATATATATATATATATATATATACTGAAGGACAATTTTATGATAACTGGTTATTAAAAAATATGACCTGTCTGTCAACAGGTACGTGATATCCTTCTTAAAACTATCCGTCTTTAAATTTGAACTTTCTTTCAATTATTTCTTTTTCTCTTTTAAATTTTTTGACTTATGTAAGTTGACCAGCTTGGTTCAGTTGTGGATTCTCCTTTTAATCGCCTGGATCCAAATGAGGAAATTTAAATCAAATAAACTGCCAAAATATGAATAAATCTATTAAAATGTGAGTTTAATGTATTAAACATATTTAACATATTAATGTCACAAAAATGGAGGCTATGTAGATTTTAATTCTATTGAAATATATTTTTCTAAACACAGTACAAGCAAATTTCTCCTAAAATGTCTATTTTTAAAAAAGGGTTTTTTGAACATTAATTTTAGACCTGCATGCCATGTTTGAGCCCCTCTTTTCCACCAGATTACAAAATGTTAAGATCACTTTTTATAAGAAAGTATATTTGCAAAATGGCTTCAGCATACATGAACTAAAAAGAATTACAAAAAATTGATTGATGCTCAAAATAAGCATACTTGCTTAATTCATTCAAAATTCAAGGTGTTTGAATCCTTGATGCCACAGATATAAGTGGATATAAGAATCTTAAATGCATTCTGAAAACAAGGGTAGAAAAATCCATAAATCAAGGGGTTACAGGTGGAGTTAAAATATGCAAACCAAATTACAGCATCAAAAATATCAGCTGGTGTAAAAAAATTGAAAAAGGGGTTGAGAGCATTAACAATGAAAAAAGGCAGCCAGCAAAACACCAATAACAATGGCCAAAATTTTTGCTGCTTTGCCTTCTCTGTGTGCAGAGCGTTGGCTCTTCAACCCTCCTGCTGTCACTCTTTCTGACATAACCTTTGCATGTTTTCTTGCAACAAGGAAGATTTTCATATACAGAGAGGACATGATTGTTCCAGGAAGGAAAAATATAAGAACTGGACATATAAGACCCCACTGTTTGTTAAAAAACAGAACACAACTTCCCACACAGTAAACCTGCATGATAAATGACTCCAGGCCAATAGTGTTCACCCCTGAAAACACAACATAAAAGCTGTACACAAATGCAAACAGCCATGTGAAGGTAGTAAATACAGTCACAGTGTTGTTTGTGACCCTCATTTTGTACCTTAGAGGATCACAAATGGCCCAGTACCTGTCAACAGATATTAAACTGAGATGCAGTATAGAAGAGATAAAGAAGGTCATGTCTAAACTAGAATGCACTTTACACACAAAATCTCCCAGATACCAGCAGCCTTCAACAGATCGCACCATACTGTACGGCATGACAAAAGAGCCCAGCAGACAATCACTGGCAGCCAGAGAGCGAACGATCAGATGAGTTGGAGACTGTAGATGTTTGAAGTGAGAGATGGAGATGATGATCAGCAGATTTCCAAAAACTGTTGTGAGGATCATCAGCATCAAGAAAGCATACATTGCCACTTTAACTACAGTAAAACGTTGTACTTTTGAACAGGAGTCCGACCGTAGTGGATAGCAGAGAAACACATTTTCGTTGTCAGTTTCATTTGAAGTCATCACGTCTGCTCCGGAGATGCTGAGATGATTTCCCCAGTAACTGTAAAAAGGCAAGCAATCATAAACATGAGTATAATCAAAATAATTTTGTAAATGATAGTTTTTGCAAAAGACCAATATCCAAAGAAAGGTTTAGATATATATACTACATGCCCATTTAATTTAACTCCCTAAACTCAGAGTAGCTCAGTTGTGTCCATATATACTCTAAGATTCGAGGTAACCCCCACTACCGCCACGTCTGTCAGTGTAACCACTAGTTACAATAACAACATCCACTAATGGGGATTAAAAATAATCAAGCTACTCAACTCTGTTCTGAAACAGAGACTGACTAAAAACAAAATGTTATCTATTGAAACATGTGTCCTCTGACCTTAAATGTGTTGATTGTATAAATGAAGAAATAAAAAAGTGTGATATAATATACATATTCTAACATCCAGAACTAGAATATCCTTCTCTCTCCAAAATGACCATGGAAAGAATGACTTCATTATTTTATGCTGTATTTTGCATGCTTTTTTCTGGTATTTAGGAGCTGTCAACTAGTGTAAACATTATGAGGGCCCTATTTTAAAACCTCTTCAACTCCAGCAACCCGTATACAGGTTTGAAAACCATATTATAATGTTTACACATAAATTTTAAAGGCTTCTGTCACGTTCCGAGTCATTCCCTGACTACAATCCTCCCTGGCAATCACCTGCACTCACTCCACCAATCACCAATTGCCACATACTGCTGCAGCACATTATCTGGACTATTTAAGCCACACACACCCTCACACACTTTGCGAGGACTTGTTTCACCCTGTGTACAATTCTGAGTGTTATTTACCCTGTCTGTCTGCCTTTTTCTGATCCTGTCTGTTCCCTGTGTACGAATATCTGCCGCCTGTCCTTTGGACCTTTTGGACTGTTTATTGTTTTCCGGTTTTGTGAATGATATCTGCCTGCCCTGATTCATTGCCTGTTCCTCGACCACGATTCTGCCTGCTCTCTGCCATACCTATTTGCCACTGTTTGACCATTGCGTGTCTTACTACGAACTCTGTTTAATAAAAGCCTGCAGATGGATCTTACCTTGAGACCTCGCCAACACAAGGATCCAGCGGCTTTTCAGGAGAACTTTGGCCCGGTATGGACATTGCACATTTACTATTATGTCTCAAGCAGGGCACACGATCGATTGAGGATTATATCACTAAATATTTGGACATTGCCTATTGGTCAGATCTGCCAGACTGTGTGCACATAGACTTTTTTTTGTGAAGGCATTAACCAACCATTCAAAGAACAATTAGTTTGTAATGGACCCCGTTTCTCCCTCAGTCACTTCCTGGATTATGCTTTATTGTCTGTTGGCTCTGCATTTACTGTGGGTGTCGCGGAGAAATGCGACACCTCGCCTAATCCCGTAATGGCCGCCGCACCAAAGGACACTCACAAAATGGCGCCCACCATCACAACAACACCAGTCCATGACTCAGTTGATCTTCATGAGCAAAGTCAAGCCACCTTTGAGCTTCGTGGGCCAAGTCAAGCCACAGTTGATCTTCTTGAGCCACTTCAAGTCCAAGTTAAACTTCCTGAGCCAAGTCAAGTCACAGTTGATCTCCCAGATCCACGTCTCCGCTGATCGCCCAGAGTCACGTCACATCTCTGCTGATCGCCCAGAGCCACGTCACGTCTCTGTTGATCGCCCAGAGCCATGTCACGTCTCCGCTGATCGCCCAGAGTCACGCCATGTCTCCGCTGATCGCCCAGAGACACGTCACGTCTCAAGACCCATCCGAGAGCGGAGATGATTGTCGCCGGCTTCGCACTCAAGCCTGCCGGTTGCTACGCACTCAGGCCCGCCGGTTGCTACGCACTCAGGCCCGCCGGTTGATGCGCACTCAAGTCCGCCGGTTGCTATGCACTCAAGATGGCCGCTCCGGCAGTGTCTACGGACAAGATGGCCGCTCTGGCAGTGTCTATGGACAAGATGGCCGCTCCGCCAATGTCTACGGACAAGATGGCCGCTCAGCCAGTGTCTATGGACAAGATGGCCGCTCCAGTCTTCGCCGAGGCCGCTCCTGCCTCCGCCAAGCACGCTTCTGCCTCTGGCGAGCATGCTCCAGACTCCGCACCAGAGGCCGAGTCAGCTCCAGACTCTGCACCCAAGCTTCTTGCCCTGCCGGCGCCACCCGAGCTCCTTGCCCTGCCGGCGCAACCCGAGCTCCCTGCCTTGCCGTCACCACCTAAGCTCCTTGCCCACGAGCCCGCTACAGATCCCACTGCTCCCTTCTGCCACCATCAAATGTGGCACGCTCTTGATCTGCCTTGGCATCCCAAGGGTTCCGAACCCGCCGTGGCTGCCCGAGGCTCCTGACCTGCCGTGGCTGCCCGAGGCTCCTGACCCGCTGTGGTTGCCCAAGACTCCTGACCCGCCATGGCTGCACGAGGCTCCTGACCCGCCGTGGCTGCCCGAGGTTCCTGACCCACCGTGGCTGCCCGAGGCTCCTGACCTGCCGTGGCTGCCCGAGGCTCCTGACCCGCTGTGGTTGCCCAAGACTCCTGACCCGCCATGGCTGCACGAGGCTCCTGACCAGCCGTGGCTGCCCGAGGTTCCTGACCCGCCGTGGCTGCCGAGACTCCTGACCAGCCGTGGCTGCCCAAGACTCCTGACCCGCCATGGCTGCACAAGGCTCCTGACCCGCCGTGGCTGCCCGAGGTTCCTGACCCACCGTGGCTGCCCGAGGCTCCTGACCCGCCGTTGCTGCCCAAGACTCCTGACCTGCCATGGCTGCCCGAGGCTTCCGACCCGCCTTGGCACCTAGAGTCCCCGGACCTGCCCTGGAGACCTCCTTACCTGTCTGTACATACACCCTCACCTGCCAGTAGATCTCCAGGGCACCCACCCCCCTCCCCGATTGTACCATCCACGGCGCAAGGACGCGCCTTCCAGGAGGGGGACATTCTGTCACGTTCCCAGTCATTCCCGGACTAGATTTCCCACAATCCTCCCTGGCAATCACCTGCACTCACTCCACCAATCACCAATTGCCACAAACTGCTGCAGCACATTATCTGGACTATTTAAGCCACACACACCCTCACATACTTTGCGAGGTCTTGTTTCACCCTGTGTACAATTCTGAGCGTTATTTACCCTGTCTGCCTGTTTCTGATCCTGTCTGTTAAAATGATACTGGGATATTGCATTTATACCACTGTATTACATTTGTGCAGGCGGAAATTACATAAAGCGGAAATTACATAAAAAAGTAATATTCTTCCCTTCAGGTGCATTTGAATAATTCTTGCATACGACATGATAGAGACAAAATAATTTTTTTTAGTGTTTGCTGACATCCAGAGGAAACAACCAGAACTGTCTGTAGGGACTGATTTATACACTTTCAAAAAAGAATTTATAAAAAAAAAAAAAAATCGAAATCACCTCTTTTTTAGGGGCTTTATTACAGCACAGACAACATATACTCATATATACTCATTTTTTATCACTTTCAGCAGTGTTTTGCCACACAAATGACACCAAAATGTTGTATTTAGAGCACTATATGTGGGTATGGGAAGCTTTTCAATTTGGGTATGCCAAATCCAGGTGGAAATCCCTAAAATGGTCCCAAAGCATAAGAGGTTAATGATCTAACCGCATGGTCTAAAGCGCTCAGCGCAAGTACACTTAGGGCATGTCTGAATTCACTTTTGCTAGTTTAATGAGGGGAAAATGGTCGGCGCGCCCAGCGCGTGGACTAAAAGGGATGTCCCTATTCTCTTAATGAGTAATAGCTGTGTTTTGGGCGTAATGTGCAATTAACCAATCAGAGTGTCATCTCCCATTCCCTTTAAAATCCAGTGGCACTCATGCCATGGCAGATTCACTATTTACATGGCAGAATTTACAATCGGGAAAAACTGAAGGGTTAAAACTTGCGAGCAGACCATCTACGAAAAAAGAGATTTCACCAAATCATTGGTGAGATTTCATTACGCATCACCTGTGCGCAATGCAGCTCACTGTCACTGAACGTGTGTGAGTTGATGAAGTAAAACTCCGGACAAGTTTTCATGCACGCCTCCGTTTTTAATGCGTCTTGACTTTCGTGCAGTCTGACATAAATGACAGCTGAGATCCCACAGTGTGACATGAGGATCATGTCCGTACAGTCTGACAAGTAACCATCGTAAAGGACAATTATAAATCGCACAGTGTGTTTAAGTTTCTAGTATTACTAGATAGTCCTTGATTAGCTGGTTCAGGTGTGTTTAATTAGGGTTGGAACTCTAAACTCTAAACTCTGCAGGACAATGGCCCTCCAGGATCTAGTTTGGACACCCCTGCTTTATGTGGTCGCAGCCTGAAACGCAAAGTCCAGTTCGCAGTGCCAGAGAAACAGCAACATGAGAGCTGGCAACATGAGAGCTGGCAACATGAGAGCTGGCAACATTCGGCGACAAGATTGTCAGCGATCGTTTGCGACAGGATGTAGGCCTGTTCAGCAGCAACAGGACAAAGTTAAGTGTTGTTCAAATTGACGCAAATGAGCAGCGATTTTAGGAAGTGGCTACCAATTACGGTGTGATACCAATGTCTATGTGTTTTTGAGCGTTGGACGGCTTAGTTTTTTTGGCGTGTTCCGCACTGTTGGCTGTAGTCGAATGTTTTCTAAGTGTTCTGGGCCAATTCAGCATGTTTAATCAACATCAGGCCGTCGGTTAGAGAGAGAGAATTCAATTTAGTGAATGAGTGCATGCATGAGAATAAAATTGAAAGTGCTGAAAGTGAGCAAAGTCAAGACAGTACAGACAGAAGGCTGGTATAATTTCATGTTATCTTACCAGAGCATTGCATGAATATGTTCATAATAACATGAGCTGACTGGAATAAAGAAACTGATTGAGCGTGATTGGTATTCAAAATTCTAAGCAAGTTCTGCTTTGTTTAAGGTTTGTATATCTACAGTCCTAGTTTCGGTTTCCCTTTTTGGATAATGAAAATAGACTATTGATACCTGCTGATATAGACAGATATTTCCATACACACAAGCGCAGAATGCATATGCTAGTTTACAGTCGCCTTTAGTATTTCTGTTGTGTTCAAGCGCAGCTTTTTGGCTGGTTGGTTGGTGAGATGAGGAGGGCGGGGCTGAGAGCTGTGGGAGCAGAGCGAGGCAGGTGGAATGAGTGTTAATGAGCGACACCTGCAAGTCACATGGAGTAGTTCCGGAAGGATGAAAGGAGGGATGACAGTGAAGGTTTTTGCTATATTATATATATATATATATATATATATATATATATATATATATATATATATATATATATATATATATATATATATATATATATATATATATATATATATATAAGCACTATTTTAACAAAGCAATGTTATTTATTTATTTTATTCTTATCTCACACATGCTTTTAAAAGGTTTTTGAATGAAAACAGGACATTTTATTTTAGGGGTGTGAATATTTATATGAATTATTAATAAATAATTATGATCTGTAATAATTAATTGAAAAATTAAATTACTATTCGAATTTTGCTACATGTTTCTTTGCTGGCCATAAAGACAATTATTCCATGATAAATCCTAAGAATGCAAACTGAAACTTTTAACTAAATGCATTGGGTGGCACTGTAGAGTGTGTAAACAAGTTGATTGAGGATGATCTTCAAAATTCTTAAAAAAAAAAAAAAAAAAAAAAAAAAAATTTAAAATTCAATCGTGTCATGCGAGCCCCTTTTCCACCAGATTAATGAAAATGTTCAGATCACTCCTTCCAGTAAATGCAGAAAGTTCATAAGAAATAGAAACATTTGGAAAATGTTTTAAACATATATAAACTAAAAAGAATTGCATAAAAATACAATTTTATTGTGATGATTAAAATAAGCGTGAGTTTCATATTCATTAAAAAGTCAAGGTGTTTGAAAATTTGATGCCACAGATATAAGTGAATATAAGAATCTTAAATGCGTCCTGAAAACAAGGGTAGAAAAATCCATAAATCAAGCTGATTCAAATATGAAATGTCAAAAGAGGTTGATGTGTTAAAATTTTAAATCAATAAAAACTTCACAAAACTTTCACAAAAAAGCAGGCTATATAGGATTTATTTTAAATCAACATATTTTTCATATAGTACAAACAGATGCAATTTCTCTAAAAATGTATGTTTTAAGTGTTTTAATGTAAATTTTTTGAACATTGATTTTAGCCCTGCATGTGTCATGTTCATGCCCCTCGTTTCCACCAGATTCATGAAAATGTTCAGATAACTCCTTCCAGTAAATGCAGAAGGTTCTTAAGAAACAGAAACATTTGCAAAATGTTTTAAACATATATAAACTAAAAATAATTACATAAAAATACAATTTTATTGTGATGCTTGAAATAAGCATGCTTGCTGTATTCATTCAAAAGGCAAGGTGTTTGAATCCTTGATACCACAGATATAAGTGGATATAAGAATCGTAAATGCATTCTGAAAACTAGGGTAGAAAAATCCATAAATCAAGGGATTACAGGTGGAGTTAAAATATGCAAACCAAATTACAACCTCAAAAACATCAGCTGGGGTAAAATAATTGAAAAAAGGGTCGAGAGCAGTTATAGTAAAAAAAGGTAGCCAGCAGATATAAAAAACACCCATGACAATGGCCAGAGTTTTTGCTGCTTTTCCTTCTCTTTGAGCAGAGCTTTGGCTCTTCAACCCCCTTGTTGTCACTCTTTCTGACATAACCTTTGCATGTTTTCGTGCAACATGGAAGATTTTCATATACAGAGAGCTCATGATCATTCCTGGAAGGAAAAATGTAAGAATTGGGCATATAAGGCCCCACTCTTTGTTAAAAAACAGAACACAACTTCCCACACAGGAAATCTGCAATATAAGCATCTCTAGTCCAACCGCATTTATGCCTGAAAACACTACATAAAAGCTGTACACAAATGAAAACAGCCATGTGAAGGTAGTAAATACAGTCACAGTGTTGTTTGTGACCCTCATTTTGTACCTTAAAGGATCACAAATGGCCCAGTACCTGTCAATAGATATTAAACTGAGATGCAGTATGGAAGAGATACAGAAGGTCATGTCTAAACTAAAATGCACTTTACACACAAAATCTCCCAGATACCAGCAGCCTTCAACAGATCGCACCATGCTGTACGGCATGATCAAAGAGCCCAGCAGACAATCACATGCTGCCAGAGAGCGAACGATCATGTGAGTTGGAGACTGCAAATGTTTGAAGTGAGAGATGGAGATGATGATCAGCAGATTCCCAAAAACTGTTGTGAGGATCATCAGAACCATGAAAAAATACATTGCTACTTTAACTACAGTAAGACGTTGCAATTTCGGACAGGAATCCTGCAGGAGTGGATAGCAGAGAAACACATTCTCGGTGCCAGTTTCATTTGAAGTCATCACTTCTGCTTCAGATGCAGAGATGATTTTCTTTGTAACCGTAAAAAGTCAGACATTTATAAATCAAAGTGAAACAAAATAATGTAGTAAATTATAGTTTGGTTAAGATCAATATCCAAAGAGAGGTATAGTACATGCCCATCTAGTTTAACTCCCTAAATGGGATCAGCTGCATTTATATTCTCAGATTCAATGTAATCCCTGTACACCAGTCCATGTAACCCATAGCTACAAAAACAAAATGAACTCAGGAGATTAAAAATTTGAAAATTAATACTTCAACTCTGTGTCACAAAGTACATGATTTATAAATCGAGGGAATGAAATAGTAAATTTATTTATTTATTTTTTTCTTGCATGTCATGTGTGAGGCTCCACAAGATTCCCCTATTCCACTATACAGTGCTGAGAAAACAAATTATTGTCCCGAGCACTGATGGTGTGAAGACCCTATTGTAATTGCTCAGTCAATTATTATTCTTTTGAGGGCCTAAACATGCTTGAAAACTAAAACTTTGCACACGCGTCAGAAGTGGTAAAAATTTACGTCTAATGTGGGTTTCAGAATTAGGTGTGGCAAAATGGCTCGATAGCGCCACCTACAAGATTTCAATTAAGTGTCCTTCGCGCTACGTTTCAAATATTAGTATGAAATTCGGTAGACACATGTAACAGCCCAATACTTACAATAAAGTCCCTGGGTGCAAAATCTGAAAACATTTTCAGATGTTGTACTTTAACAAACTCCTCCTAGAGTTTTAATGAGATCAACATCATATTTGTTCAGACTAATCTAAAGGCCTTTGTGATGTTAAATTGTGAAGCTATTGATTTTCGCTGAAGGGTGCGTCCGTGGCACCCAGACAAAGTCTGATGTTTCACAATGAAACAGGAAGGTGTTGTAAATCATATACACAATGTCCGATCTTTACATGTGTGATAAGAGTCCTGCCTGAAGACATCTACATGCAAATATTCAGTTAGTAATAGCGCCACCTGTTAGCAACAGGAAATGGCATGCTTTACATTGTAATTCACTCCCTGAAACACATTTAAATATGCCATGAAGTACCAAACATGCTAGAAACATGACATGTTAAATTATGCAACACTTGGCTAAGTGCTTAATATATGCGATTAACACCACAAAACAGGAAGTTGTTGTTGTTGTCATTGAAATATTTAGATAGTAAGAGTGCCACCCACTGGCAACAGGAAGTGACGTGCTTAACTGACGTGTTTAACACTATGATGCACTTCTAGCAACATACTAAAATATAGAATTGAGAGCTAAACATGGTATAAACATTCTAAAACATGCTATTAATGTCATGAAACAGGTAGTTGTTATAACTCAAGCATACAATGTCCAATGTCTGGCATATCGCATCTTCCTCTTCACAATACCAATTAAGAACAGGGATACCATGGACCTTAAACCAGGTACTGGTAGCTTTGGCACTGTGTGCAGTTGCCAAGTCCTGCTGGAAAATGAAATCTGCATCTCCATAAAGTTGGTCAGCAGCAGGAAGCATGAAGTGCTCTAAAACTTCCTGGTATACGGCTGTGTTGACCTTGGACCTCAGAAAACACAGTGGATCAACACCAGATCAACACCAACAGATGACATGGCACCCCAAACCATCACTGACTGTGGAAACTTTACACTGGACCTCAAGCAATGTGGATTGTGTGCCTCTCCTCTCTTCCTCCAGACTCTGGGACCCTAATTTCCAAAGGAAATGCTAAATTTACTTTCATCAGTGAACATAACTTTGGACCACTCAGCAGCAGTCCAGTCCTTTTTGTCTTTGGCCCCGGCGAGACGCTTCTGATGCTGTCTGTTGTTCAAGAGTGGCTTGACACAAGGAATGCGACAGCTGAAACCCATGTCTTGCATACGTCTGTGCGTAGTGGTTCTTGAAGCACTGACTCCAGCTGCAGTCCACTATTTGTGAATCTCTCCCACATTTTTGAATGGGTTTTGTTTCACAATCCTCTCCACGGTGCGGTTATCCCTACTGCTTGTACACTTTTTTCTACCACATCTTTTCCTTCCCTTCGCCTCTCTATTAATGTGCTTGGACACAGAGCTCTGTGAACAGCCAGCCTCTTTTGCAATGACCTTTTGTGTCTTGCCCTCCTTGTGCAAGGTGTCAATGGTCGTCTTTTGGACAACTGTCAAGTCAGCAGTCTTCCCCATGATTGTGTAGCCTACAGAACTAGACTGAGAGACCATTTAAAGGCCTTTGCAGGCGTTTTGAGTTAATTAGCTGATTAGAGTGTGGCACCAGGTATCTTCAATATTAAACCTTTTCACAATATTCTAATTTTCTGAGATACTGAATTTGGGATTTTCCTTAGTTGTCAGTTATAATCATCAAAATTAAAAGAAATAAACATTTAAAATATATCAGTCTGTGTGTAATGAATGGATATAATATACAAGTTTCACTTTTTGAATGGAATTAGTGAAATATATCAACTTTTTTTATGATATTCTAATTATATGACCAGTACATGTAGTCATATCGCAATCAGGCTGTAAGCAAGGAATTATGTCAAATACTAATGACTGACGTATTCCTCCTATATTTATATACTTAAATGCATATTGCCCACTGTGCCCACCAGGTGGCTGTGGCACGGGTGTGAGGACCCTTTCATCACTGCTTGCAGCTTTAATTATTATTATCATTATTATTAATTTCTACAATGTGACAGATGGTGTGGTCTGGGAATCTTTGGGAAGGTAACTGGTATCAGTAGGTTATATGTCTGTTCCAATGACTCAATGACAATCTTATGCTAATATTCATGTTAAAAAAAAAATAAAAAACACCTTTACCTTGTGTAATCTGTCTTGATGCTAGCACACTAGATATACGCTAGATAAGCATTCCCATTGTCGAAAGAGCAGTATACACTGCACACATGACAACTCTTGAGTCTATTCTGTGTGTTGATGGAGCTGAACCAGCATCAGTTTAAAGATTTATTTTTGGGCAATCTTGACTTTTATTATGACAGGACTTTGAAAGGACTTGAACTCGGCTCTCTCAAAGCACTAGGACACTATATGTCAACATGCTGCCCACTGGCCTATTGGCCTCATTTTGTATGATCCATGGGGGGAATTCGACGACAAAAATCCAGCTGTCAGAATCCGTTCCCCCATGCCCATGATGAAAGATTTTAGATGTAGTGGATTAAAAGATGCTGATTTTATTCTGTGTTTGGATGGAGCTTAACCAGCATCAGTTTAAAGATTTATTTTTTGCCATTTACTATGATAGGACAGTATGTAGACAGAAAGCAAAGTGAAAGAGATAGAGGGGATGGGATCAGGCAAAGTACACGAGCTGGGACTAGAACTATAGTACTATATGTCAATTTGCTAACCATTAGGCTCTTGGCATGAACAAGAAAGCCCCCCCTCCCCCAAACACACACACACACACATAAAAAGAGTGTTGAGATGTTGATGCACTGACTTAAAAGATGTTGATTCTATCCTTTGTGTGGATGGACTTCAACCAGCATCAGTTTAAATGTAAATTTTTTGCCTTTTTGCCATTTATTATGATATTAAATATGTTGACAGGAAGCAAAATTGGTCAAAGAAGGCAGACAGGATCTGAAAAAATTCCACAAGCCTGGACTCAAACCTTGGATTCTTTGTATGCAACTGCCCCAGAGGTCAGCACACTGTCCACAAAGTCATCGGGAAGTGCGAGACTGAGCCAGTTTGATAAATATTAGAACCTCATGGGGGTTCTATTCTATGTGTAGATGGAGCTAAACCAACAATAGTTTACATTTATTTTTGGGCGTTTTTTGCCTTGTATTATGATAGTACTGTATGTACACAGGAAGCGAAGTGAACCTTATTTTACAGGGCCCATGGAGGGAACAGAATTCGATGGCAAACAATCCAGCTGTCAGAATCCGTTCCCCCCACCCCCATGATCAGAAATATTGATGTAGAAGCTAAAAAGATGCTGATTCTATTCTTTGTGTGGGTGGAGCTAAACCAGCATCAATTTAAAGATTTTTTTTTTAATATGACAGGACTGAGTTCTTTATTCCCACCTTTTTTATTATTATTATTATTAATCTATAACTGTTAAAAAATCCATTCAAAGCCACTTTGTTACAGTTTTTTGGAGCTCAACCATCCAAATACACAGACTGTCAACACGTTCTCAACAGGTATGTAATATCCAGGATACTTAGTTTCTTAAAGGATACTCGAATTGCCTGGATCCAAATCAGGAAATGTAAATCAAACTGCCGAAATGTGAATGTTTTTCTAAAAGGTAACCATTTAATGTAAATCCATTAAAATGTGAGTTTAATGTATTAAAATCAATTTAAAATGTTAATTTCACACACACACACACACACACACACACAGTTTTATTATAACTGAATATATTTTTCTGAACATAGTACAAACAAATGTCTGCAATTTCTCTATTTTAAAACAATTTTTTGGATATTGATTTTAGCCTTACATGTGTTATGTCTAAGCCCATCTTTTCCACCAGAGTACTAAGAAAATTCTGATCACTTCTTCCGGTAAATACAGAAAGTTCATGAGAAAACAGAAACATTTAAATTACTTCAGCATATATAAACTAAAAAAATAAATAAAAGAAAAATAGAAAAAAAATAAGTATTGTGATGCCTGAAATTAGTATGAGTTTCGTATTCATTCAAAAGGCAAGGTGTTTGAATATTTGATGCCACAGATATAAGTGGATATAAGAATCTTGAATGCATTCTGAAAACAAGGGTAGAAAAATCCATAAATCAAGGGGTTACATGTGGAGTTAAAATATGCAAACCAAACCAAAGCATCAAAAACATCAGCTGGGGTTAAATAATTAAAAAAAGGGTCGAGAGTAGTAATGGTAAAATAAGGCAGCCAGCAGAAATAAAAAACACCCATGACAATGGCCAGAGTTTTTGCTGCTTTTCCTTCTCTTTGAACAGAGCTTCGGCTCTTCAACCCTCCTGCTGCCGCTGCAGTCACTCTTTCAGACATAACTTTTGCATGTTTTCTTGCAACATGGAAGATTTTCATATACAGAGAGCTCATGACCGTTCCGGGGAGGAAAAATGTAAGAATCGGACATATAATACCCCACTCTTTGTTAAACAACAGAACACAACTTCCCACACAGGAAATCTGCAATATAAGTATCTCTAGTCCAACTGCATTTACCCCTGAAAACACAACATAAAAGCTGTACACAAAAGAAAACAACCATGTGAAGGTAGTAAATACAGTCACAGTGTTGTTTGTGACCCTCATTTTGTACCTTAAAGGATCACAAATGGCCCAGTACCTGTCAACAGATATTAAACTGAGATGCAGTATGGAAGAGATACAGAAGGTCATGTCTAAACTAGAATGCACTTTACACACAAAATCTCCCAGATACCAGCAGCCTTCAACAGATCGCACCATGCTGTACGGCATGACCAAAGAGCCCAGCAGACAATCACTGGCAGCCAGAGAGCGAACGATCAGATGAGTTGGAGACTGCAGATGTTTGAAGTGAGAGATGGAGATGATGATCAGCAGATTCCCAAAAACTGTTGTGAGGATCATCAGAACCATGAAAACATACATTGCCACTTTAACTACAGTAAGACGTTGTACTTTAGGACAGGAATCCAACCGTAGTGGATAGCAGAGAAGCACATTCTCAGTGTCAGTTTCATTTGAAGTCATCACGTCTGCTCCGGAGATGATTTCCTTAATTGTAAAAAGGCGAAGTATGAGCAAAATAATTTTATGAATGATAGGTTGGTAAAGGCCAGTATCCAAAGAAAGGTGAACATATATGCCCATCTATATTTTAACTTCCTAAATGGACTCAGAGCAGTTCAGTCTTGTCCATATATACGCTCAGATTCGAAGTAACCCCCTTACACCTATCAGTGTAACCCATAGTTACAAAAACAACATGAACTCAGGAGATTAAAATGTGAAAATTAATACTTCAGCTGTGTGTCCTGATTTGAAGATCAATGAATGGGTTGGAGACACATTACATCAGCCTGAACCGTTGGTACACGACAGAATGGATTCATATTGTTCAAATCAGGGTTATTATAGTTAACTAAAAATAAAACATAAAATCTTCTGTTATTTGAAATACAATAAACTTTAGCTGAAAAAATTAAAACATAAAAATACTTATTTTATTTTAGCTAGTTGCCAAGGTAACATTTCATTGCAACTCATTTTCATTTAGTTTAAAGGTCCCATTCTTCGTGATCCCATGTTTCAAACTTTAGTTAGTGTGTAATGTTGTTGTTAGAGTATAAATAAAATCTGTAAAATTTTAAAGCTCAAAGTTCAATGCCAAGCGAGATATTTTATTTAACAGAAGTCGCCTACATTGAACTTTTTTACAAGCGAAACATGAACATGAGCATGTTATATTGCACACTATAAACACAATCAAAGCTTCAAAAAAACATACAAAAACGGGACCTTCTAACTTGTTATACTAAACTAATTAAAGGCCTTTGCACACCGAGTCCGAAATTTTCACATGCGTTTTTTCGTATTCGTAAACCTAAATAATCGTCACGCACAGAGACCTTGCACACTGAGTCCGATGCGTAAAAATTAATGCGTTGCGAAAAAAATCACAAAACAATACAAAATGAACTCTTCAAGCAGTGAGCATGATTTAGTTGTCTCCTCTCTTCTTAAAAAAAGAAAAAGAAAGGAAATATTGGGTCCATTCAATCCCGAGATTGCATAGAGAAGGAGAGTTTCACCTCATCAAGGAGCTGCGTGATTATTCCGAGCGTTTCAAAGTTTACTTTAGGTAAACTTGTCAGTGCCTCAGTTTGATGCTTTACTACTGGCACAATCTATCTTTATATTCTGTATCTTTGTATTCCGCACGTTGTTTGTCATTCAGTGCTGCTGTTTTGTGCTGTAGAAGACGTGGATCAACATGTGAGATGATTTTTATATTTTTGCGTATATATATATATATATATATATATATATATATATATATATATATATATATATATATATATATATTTATTTATTATTTTTTTTAACTGATGAGAAAAAAATACAACAAAGTGACTAAAACCAACTATAATGAAAACAGAAAATAAAAAATAAATACTAAAACTATAATAGTATCTCAATTATACTATTGGCGCTTTTCCACTGCGTGGTACAACTCGGCTCGGCTCGCTTTACTTGCAGTTTGCTTTTCCACTGCAGTTTAGTACAGCTTCAAGGTGGGTGGGATTATAGACTGATCGTATAGTTGCGCCGCCTCTACTGCTGTTGGTCCATTCATCGGCTACCAACAAATCTGCTCCTCGTCTACTGACCACGATACAGCCATTTCTTTTTTCAAGTTGTGTGTAACGGTCATATAAAGCAAGTCATTTAAAAAACGTAGCACGTACAAATGATACTGTGGTGGTGGTTACTGACTATTTAAATCTAGTTGGTTTTGGTGTCTTGTGTTTCAAATCAATTCTTTCTGACCAATGAGTGATCTGCCCTGTTTACACGTCACATTTAGTATTGGTACGGCATGCTTGGAACCTCCACTGAAGTGGTACTATTTAAGCGAGTCGTACCGAACCGTACCATGCAGTGGAAAAGTGCCATAAAAAACACTGCATAAAATCCAGACCTCCATTTGTACACTGCACTGAGAAACTGACACAGACCATACAACGTTGGGATCCAAACAACATTGGACCCCATTGCCAATCAATGTATTAAAAAAAAAAAAAAAACTGAGACATTTTTCAAAATATCTTCTTTTCTGTTCCAAATAAGAAATAATTTTCATTTATGGGTGAAATGACCTTAAGCATCATGAGCATTGTGCCTTGAAAATACCCTTAAAGGATTAGTTCACTTCAGAATTAAAATTTCCTAATAATTTACTCACCCCCATGTCATCAAGATGTTTATGTCTTTCTTTCTTCAGTCGAAAAGAAATTAAGGTTTTTGAGGAAAACATTCCAGGATTTTTCTCTATACAGTAGACTTCAATGGCTACCAATGGGTTGAAGGTCCAAATGTCAGTTTCAGTGCATAAAGGTCTTATCTAGCAAAACAATCGGTCATTTTCTAAAAAAAAATTAAAGTATATAAACACGTGACCTTTACAACGTGATTACATAATGCATGGTGCATCGCAGAGCTAATGCAAGACAAGCATTTGTGGTTAAAAAGTATATCAATTTTATTTTATTTTTTTAGAAAATGACAGATCATTTCACCAAAAAAGACCCTTATTCCTCGGCTGGGATCATGTAGAGCCTTTTGAAGCTGCACTGAAACTGCTGTATAGAGAAAAATCCTGGAATGTTTTCCTCAAAAACCTTAATTCCTTTTTGACTGAAGAAAGAAAGACTTAAACATCTTGAATGACATGGGGGTGAGAAAATTATCAGGAAATTTTCATTCTGAAGTGAACTAATCCTTTTACCATGTAGGGCATAGTGCCACCTGGTGATCAAAAGTGATAACAGTTTCTCTTCGTAGATTTCTTGAGCTTATTGAGTATAATGATGTATTTGTGTGTGTCTGTGCATGCGTACATTTGTGTGTAAAATATTGAAGAATAAAGTTTTTAAATACACCTACACATTTGATCTAATTCTCTACAAAATCAAAGGTAAAACAAATGCACACTAGGACACAGATGTTCTTCTAAAGGGATTGTTTTAATGTAAAAAAACATGCATATGTGATCAATATTTTTGCATCTGTACATCATTATTTATATATAAAAACATTATTTTATGTCTTTCTCTACTTCATTTCTAAATTAGCTTAAACTCTGCATAACCTTGCAACAGTTTATGTTAAGAGTGACTGTTGCATTTCTAACTTAAGGGATATTAAAGAAGATCACAACTTTCAATCAATTTAAGAGGTTGTACTAGACCTTGATCAGTTTATTTGAATTATTCTAAAATTGTATTTACATTTGATCATATTGTCCACAATATCTTAAAATAAATCACTTCAGCATGCATACACTAGCGTAGAAAAGCATGTAGTTTAATAAGAGAAAGAAAATCTTTATTGTGAAGCATAACATGATATCCTGATGTAAAATCATTAACATATTCATTCAAATGTCAAGGTGCTTGAGTCACTGAAGCCATAAAAACAGGATGATATGAGAATCATAAAGGCCTTCTGAAAACGAGAGTAGAAAAAACCATATATCAGTGGATTACAAGTGGAGTTAAAGTATCCAAACCAAACCAAAGCATCAAAAATACTGGCTGGAGTCACAAAATTAAGACAGGAGTCAATGATAGTAGCAATAAAAATAGGCAGCCAGCAGAGATAAAAAACACCCATGACAATGGCCAGAGTTTTAGCTGCTTTTCTCTCTCTGTGTGCAGAGCTTTTGGTCTTCAACCCTCCTGTTGCTCTTTCTGACATAACTTTTGCATGTTTTTTTGCAACACGGAAGATTTTCATATACAGAGAGCTCATGATTGTTCCGGGAAGGAAGAATGTGAGAAATGGACATATAATACCCCACTGTTTGTTAAAAAACAGAATACAATTTCCCACACAGTAAATCTGCATTATAAAAGACTCCAAGCCTATTTTGTTCACTCCTGAAAACACAATATAAAAGCTGTAGAGAAATGCAAACAGCCATGTGAAGGTAGTAAATACAGTCACAGTGTTGTTTGTGACCCTCATTTTGTACCTTAAAGGATCACAAATGGCCCAGTACCTGTCAATAGATATTAAACCAAGATGTAGTATGGAAGAGATACAGAAGGTCATGTCTAAACTAGAATGCACTTTACACACAAAATCTCCCAGATACCAGCAGCCTTCAACAGATCGCACCATGCTGTAAGGCATGACCAAAGAGCCCAGCAGACAGTCACTGGCAGCCAGAGAGCGAACGATCAGATGAGTTGGAGACTGCAGATGTTTGAAGTGAGAGATGGAGATGATGATCAGCAGATTCCCAAAAACTGTTGTGAGGATCATCAGAACCATGAAAACATACATTGCCACTTTAACTACAGTAAGATGTTGCAATTTTGGACAGGAGTCCAGCAGGAGTGGATAGCAGAGAAATATATTTTCAGTGTCAGTCGCATTTGAAGTCATCACATTTGCCCCAGTTGCAGAGATGATTTTCTTAGTAATCATAAAAAGGCTGACAATTATAAACACATAAGTATAAAAAGAACAATTTCATGAATTACAGCTTGGTAAAGACTAATATTCAAAGTTAGATAAACATATAAATAGTACATGCCCATCCAATTTAACTCCATCGATTCAGAGCAGCTCAGCTGTGCTCATATATACTCTCATATTCAAAGTAACCCTCCTACACCTGTCAATTTAACCTATGGTAACATCATGAACTCTGGAGATTATAAAAAAACAACAACAACAAAATCCAAACAATCAGACCCCATAATGTGGGGGGAAAAAACCCATCATTATTACATTATTAAAAGTAGAATATTAGCAACTAGGGATGCACAGACATAAAAAAGTTGGCCAAAACCAATTCAACCAATTCAAATCTCAATTTAGCAATTGCTTACCCACCACTTAAACATAATCAACCAGGTAGCAACCTCCCATAACACTTTATGTGTAAATTTACTTTGATAAACAATTTTCAATCAGAAATTGCTGGATTAATTAAAGAAACGGCAAGTAACACGCTGGATTAAACATGAAATTTTAAAGTATAAAAACTGAAATAGTAGCCTATATTCTACAAACATACTCTAGTCATCTTTATTTGTTTATTTATTTATTTTTTGCAACTTCAAAAAACACAGACAGATGGCCAGGTTACAGGTAAGTTAAGTTATAAAGGTAAGTTATTTCTCTGACATTCCACGACCTGAGAAATGCATATTCAACATTTTCAATCAGTGAAAACAGCCACCAACCAAAACGGTAACAGGGGTAACACACTGATCCAACAAAAACCAATGATGTGTCTGTAACCATCTGGTGACGTCTGACAGTGCAGTGTAAATTGGCCTTTACAATATGAGACTTAGGTCCTTTTAATCTGTCTTTAAATTGCTTAAGGCCTACAGTAAGTAAACTTCTGCAATGACCTGTCTATCTTTTAACCTTTAGAAGAGGTTGTAAAGCTCTGTTTAACACTTTTGTTATACATTTAAACCATTCTTGAGATTTTTGCAAATATCATCATAGAAAATATCTATTTGGCCTTCAGATCCACAGCTGTCAGTCACACATAACTCATTAATGATGCTTTGTGTCTTGGACCCAAGAGACTTGTTAACAGTCCTCCATTTCTTTGGAGTGACTCTCATAGGAGTCTGACCAATCAAAGGTGTTAATACCAGCTCTCACCTGCTTAACACATGAAGCTTATTAGCTGTATCCTGTCACATTATTATCACAGCCAACTTGTTTACCCATAATGCCCTACAGAGCTGAACTTTTATCATTAGGGGGACAGACAGGACAAACAAACTTTTAATTTCTTTGTGCTTCAATCTAATCATATACAACACCAGAGAAATAATGGATTTATTAAAGGGTTAGTTCCCCCAAAAATGAAAATTCTGTCATTTATTACTCATCCTTATGCCGTTCCACACCCGTAAGACCTTCGTTAATCTTCGGAACACAAATTAAGATATTTTAGTTGAAATCCGATGGCTCAGTGAGGCCTGCATAGGGAGCAATGACATTTCCTCTCTCAAGATCCATAACGGTACTAAAAACATGTTTTAATCGGTTCATGTGAGTACAGTGGTTCAATATTAATATTATAAAGCGACGAGAATATTTTTGGTGCGCCAAAAAAACAACAAAATAACAACTTATAAAGTGATGGCCGATTTCAAAACAATGCTTCAGGAAGCTTCGGAGCATAATGAATCAGCGCATTGAATCTTCTATTCAGAGTGCCAAAATCACGTGATTTTAGCCATTGGCAGTTTGACACGTGATCCTAATCATAATTCGATACACTGATTCATAAACAAGTTTCCTGAAGCAGTTTAGAAATCGGCCATCACTAAAATAATTCATTATTTGGGGGTTTTTTTGGTGCACCAAAAATATTCTCATCGCTTTATAATATTAAGATAGAACCACTGTACTCACATGAACCGATTTAAATATGTTTTTAGTACCTTTATGAATCTTGAGAGAGGAAATGTCATTGCTGGCTATGCAGGCCTCACGGAGCCATCAGATTTCAACAAAATATCTTAATATGTGTTCCGAAGATTAACAAAGGTCTTATGGGTGTGGAACGGCATTAGGGTAAATAATAAATGACAGAATTTTGATTTTTGGGTGAACTCAATAACTGAAAGCAATATTTTTGAAATTGGACAATGAATGATGAATGGACTGGAGAAAAGTTTAAATGAGTCATGGGCTAGAAAGGATTTGTATTTATTGATTTGTTTGTCAGAAAAGTTTTTACTTGCCCTGCCAATATGTTCACTGGCTGCATTGGCAAAAATTACACATATATTCTTTTTAACAACAAACTGACCAGTCACAGTTGAAGTGAACATTGTTGATCATCTCCTTACAAGACCACAAATTAAACTCTGGGTAGATTAGATGGTAACCAAACAATCAGTTCTCGTAATCATTGTGTTGGATGCAGGAGAAATGTGCAGGAATAAAGACCTGAGCGACTTTGACAAGGGCAAAATTGTTATTTCAAGGTGACTGGGTCAGTCCATCTTTGAAAGAGCAAGGCTTGGGTCTTTCTCCCGGTCAGCAGTGGTGAGAATTTACCAACAGTGTCCGAGGAGGAACAAACTACAAACCGGTGTCAGGGTGTTGGGCAACCAAGGCTCATTGATGCACAAGGGCAAAGAAGGCTATCCCTTCTGATCCGAGCAAACAGAAGGTCTACTGAGTCACACAAAATTTGAATGATGGTTATAAAAGGAATGTCACGACACACACAGTGCAACACACTCTGCTGCATAGCCACAAACTAATCAGAGAGCTTATGATGACCCCTGTCCACCATCAAAAGCACCTACAATGGGCACTCAAGTGTCAGAAATGGAGCAGTGGAAGAAGGTCACCTGGTCCCGTTTTCTTTTACATCACATAGATGGCCGTGTATATGAGCGGCATTTACATGCGGAAGTGATGGCACCAGTATGCACTGTAGAATGATGATGACAAGCCGGTGAAGGGAGTGTGACGCTCTGGGCAATATTCTGCTGGGAAACCCTGGGTCCAGCCATTCATGTGGATGTATATTTTGCCATATTTGACCAGGTAAACCCTTTCAAGACAATAGTGTCCTGGTGGAAGCCCCTTTCAGCAGGATTATGCAACTTGCCACACCGCACACATTGATAAGGAATGGTTGGGGGAACATGATGAAGAGTTTAAGGTGTTTCCCTGGCCTCCATACTCCCCAGATCTGTAGGATATGCTGGACCAACAAGTTCAATCCACGGAGGACCCACCTTGCAACCTACAGGACTTGATGGATCTTGGAACTTGAATGTCTTGGTGCCAGATAACCTCTTTCAGAGGCCATGCCTTGGCAGGTTGGCGCTGTTTTGGCAGTATTAAGCAGGTGGTTATAATGGTTTGTTTCAATGGTGTACAGTATATATATATATATATATATGTATATTAGGGCTGTCAAACGATTAACCGCGATTAATCACATTCAAAATAAAAGTTTGAGTTTGTATAATATATGTGGGTGTACTGTGTATAATTAATATATATATATATAAATACACGCAAATTAATGTATATATTTAAGAGAAATATGTTATTTATGTACAAAATATTTTTATTTATATATAATATAAATTATATAAAAATATAAATAAATACATATACTTGTAAATATTTCTCAAATATATACATGAATGTGTTTGTATTTATATATACATAATAATTACACACAGTACACCCACATATATTAGGCAAACTCAAACTTTTATTTTGAATGTGATTAATTGCGATTAATCGCGATTAATCGTTTGACAGCCCTAATATATATATATATATATATATATATATATATATATATATATATATATATATACACATACATGCTTATTTAATAATAAATAAAAATATATATTAACTGAAACACAAAGTTGTTGAAACATTATAACATTTAACCCATTCTAACTAATATTTCCAAGAGCCACAAGTCTTTTGCATAGAAGCAGTGGCAATACAACAAAATATTCTTCTTTTTTACACAAAAAGACACAATCTATGCATACAAATTTTCACAATCATAATCTTGGGAACCTAAAAATATTTAATCTCACTTTTTAAAGCTATTCAAAAGAGCATAAAAGTAGGCTATGATTCTAAACTGTATAAAAAAACAGTTTAAAATCAAAGGATTGTGAGGCCGATCAATGAACTGGGTGTACATGTCCTAAATGAACACAACTGATTGACTGAAGGTTTCTTGTTTCTAATTAGGGGTTTTTTTCAAATATACCATGATAACATTTTACATGTTAAATTTCATGAAAATTAATTTAATGCACATTAAATTACACTTGCTTTTGCTTCATATCTATTGTCACATAAACACACATGCATAAGGACAAAACAAACTCCCCGTACACACAAACACACTCCTCTGCAGTGATGTAATGTTTTCTGTTATTTTGGTGAACGAAAGTTCCCATGAGACTTGTTACAACCACTCCATTTTAATGACTCTCAAACATGCCTCAAAATCCAAATGTGTGAAGTCCCATCATTAACACTGTCAGTCATTAGGATTAATACAACAACAGCCTCCTCCACACAAATAACCCATCAGGTGCAGTATGACATCAGCCTGTTTACCCATAATCACCCACTGATCTTTATCCCAGGCGTGATATGAAATGGCAGTCAAGAGACAAACAGCACAAACCAGCACTTTGAACCAAACTTTCAAATCCAACAACAGATTAAATGAGTATAGTGTAAGAGTTTAACATTATTAAGAGAGAAAACTAAAATACAAACAATCATGTAACAGATGGCCTTGGACTCTAAAAACAACATAAACACAAACAGCATGAAATAATACTATATTTAGTATTAATTAAATCATACAGGAGTGCATTATTATAAATCATCAGCATAAATGCATTATAATAAGCATTATAATAATAACACCCATGGCTATGATACCGTTTGATTACAGAAAATGTTCACAAATAAGCTGCTTTTGTTACTACTATTTTAGTTATTATCTGTTCAGACAGAGTTTGGATATCTGACAACCAGTGACTCTCTTTTGCACACTGATGTCTCTTCTGAGGTGCACTGCAATAAATTCCCTGTAAAATGTAGTATTTCCTTATTCCAGCCTGCTGCAAAATAGCAATGTATAGCTTACCAGGGAAGGACCATAAAAACGATTTAAATCTTCTGAGGCCATATGACAAATAACAAATGCAAAAAGACATTTAAGAGCTGCCTCAGAAATAATAATAATTTAATAATTTTTAAATGGAAAATGCAGTCTTTGCATCACAAAACTTCAGAGGACTTGGAATGTAGTGTAGTGTAGACTATGTTTATGGTTTTTCACACAGTCAAAATTATCATGTTGGGATAAACTATTCATTTTGAAAAAGTTTGTTCTATATGATGTTGAAACTTGACTCAACTGCAATGATGAATATGAAATAGCATACATGAACACTGCTCTTACTATTACTGCCATGTATAGTATAAGATACGGCAAGATGTTAAGAGTAGTGATGTGCACTTTTGAAACTGCTTCGTGACACGAGACTTTGACAGTTTGATACCCGCTCCGAACCACTGTTTTGAAATAAAAGATTCAAAACTGTGGTTCACAGCAGGTATCAAACTGCCAAAGTCACGTGATTTAATCAGAAAGTGAGGCCTCGTTATGTCACAGCTGTTTTGGAAAGTTTCAGAAAGGTTCACTGCTAGGGGGAGCAATCTCAATTTCGAATTTCAGGGTCAAATCTATAATGTCTTTCTTATTTTGGAATATAATTCTGAAATAAATTGATTCGGAAATGTCCAAATTAATAAAAGAGCATATAATACAGACATTACATATTTAATGGTATTATGAGAATGCATTTAAAAAGAAATCAGGAATAGTGGGAGAACACTGGGTTTAACGTTTTTCGTCTTTAAACCAATCTTCAGCCAACAAAGTTTAAATCCTGTCTGGCTAGTGCGCTTCCCATAATGTTTAGGAATTAGGTAAGCAGGCGGAGAGTAGGCGGTCTTTTGCGGCTGTTTGAAATGCATTCGACCACATGAGCGTCTACACTAGGAAAGCAATCCGGTCAAATGTGTTTTCGACTACCTCTGGAAGTGGTCAAAATTGGACAAGCTCAAAACATTTTACACCCCGTTTACACCTGTGTTTAGCGTCGTCCACTTGTGATTCAATTGACCAAAACGCATCTTAATACCAGGTGTAAACAGGGCCTTTTGGAAGCAAATTAACTGGCCCAAATGATTTGTAGTAAGAGTAGTATGCTATTCCAAATTAGGCATTAGTTACAAGAATAACTGTTTTCTGCTGCTATTGTTTTGAAATATTTCCCCAGTTACTATAATCCTTACAGCTTTTCTGAACCAAGAATACATGAATGCATAAATAAAAGGATTTAAGGTGGAATTAACATAGCCAAGCCAAACAAGCACATCAATCAGCACCGGAGGTGTTGCGTAGCCAATAAAAGGATTCAGGATGTTACAGAGGAAAAAGGGAGTCCAGCAAACCAGGAAAACTCCAACCACGATAGCAATCGTTATTGTAGCCTTCTGTACCCGACGTCGTGTGCTTCTCGATGAATAACTTTTCCTCAGCTGGTTCAGCTGATGACTAATAGATCTCACTTGCTTTTGGGCCACCATGTAGATTCTAGAATAGATCCCAATAATGACGAAGCCAGGGATGTAGAAGGAAACCAGGGAGGTGACCACCGCAGGACCGTGACTAAAGAAGACGTGGCATCCTCCCACACAGCGTACATGTGTTTCATAGAAGTCCTTACCGCCCTGGAGGTTGAGCTCGAAGAAGGTAATCACATAAGCGAATATGGCAGGGATCAGCCAGCTGGTAGAGAGCATTACCAACACCGTTGGAAAACCGATGCAGGAATGATATGTTAGTGGGCAACACACGGCGCAACAGCGCTCAGCAGACACACTCACGAGGTGGAAAATCGAAGCGGTGCTGAGAGTAATGTCAATGCATGTGTGTAACTTACACAAGAAATCACCAAAGTACCAACAGCCCTGAATGGAACGAGCAGCACTCAATGGCATTACAAACAGCCCGAGCAGAAAGTCACACAGAGCGAGAGACAGAATCAGCTGGTTTGTTGGTGTGTGGAGTTGCTTGAAATGCCCTATGGAGATGATGACCAGTAAATTCCCAATGACGGTCACAAAGGTGATCAACATCACGGCAATGAGCATCGGAATGTGGACGCTGTACGGTCGTACATACTTCCCACAGGATCCATTCAAAGCCTCATAACAGAGATCCATTTTATTGTTTGGTAGTCCATTCACCTTGACCCTCGATGAATCTGTTACATGAAGCTCATGAAAACAAAAAGTCCCACGGAATATGATGGGCTTTTGTGCCATCTACATTGTAAAACGGCTAGAAATAACGCCATGGTTTACATTTAACCACTTTCCCAAAAAAACATTTTTTCCCATGGGAGAAATAAATTTTCCTGAATTTTCCTTTTAAGGCTTTTCAATAGAAGAAGATACTATAAACAGTAGTCTCTCTAAGCAGCAAATTTTCTCATAAAATAATAATAGAGACTTCCTCCAGAAGGAACTGAATGTGTCTGTCCAGCTTCTGTTAGCAAATAAAACACATATTAAATTATTCCACCTGCTTTATACACCTAAAGGGGCAAAGTCCAAACAAACTGTATATGTATTTATCCATGAGTCATGTAAGAATAGCAACTGTAACTAAGTTTTCTTGCAATTACATGTGCATGTGGACTACAAGAGGAAACAGTTGCACATTAAGAAATCAATACAGAAGCTCTATTCCCATCTCCATGAAAACAAAGGGCAGTTAAGAATTTCAAAAGCAGGGCCACAATTGACTGGAAGCTAACTTGGGTGTCCTAATGAACATCTTTAATTTATTAATTATTTTTAAGGGGACACTATTGTATATAACTGTGGTATATAGATAGACATCATCTGTATATCATAATTTCTTTCCAAAACAACTTGCAACCTTCTACTTGAAAAAAAGAAAATAAATAAAAATGCAGCAGAAAGCCCTGCTGCCACAATAAATGATTGGAAATGTTCAAATGCCACCTCATAATCCAGCAAAAATAAGTTATTTTTTCAGCAGTTTTTTTTCTGTCATGCCTTAGTTTATAACTATTCTTCATTTCCTCTTATTTAGGTCTGAAGACTAAATCTCATTTTACATTACAGTGATCTCATTCAATATAGCAACCTGATACTTCACCCGTGAACAGTTTGCTCTTAAAGGCATGAAATGTGTTTTCCCATGTTTCAAGTGGTCCAATAATTAGTCACATTGGATTACATACAAAAAAAAAGAAAGAACTGAAATCAATCTATGAAACTGCAAAAAAAAAAAGTGACATCATGACAATGACAACACTGTTTGCATCAGCCAAGAATGCAAAATCTCAAAGACAGCAGACAAGGGGGAAAAATATTTAAAAAAAAGTCTATTTCATGATCTAAAGGGTATGTTTACATGACAACAATGTTCTAAAAATGGTAAACGACTAAAAACGTCTCGGTTACAAAGGTAACCCTCGTTCCCTGAAGGAGGGAACGGAGACGTACGTCGGACAGACCGACAAATAGGAATCTCGCTAGAGAGGCCAATCTACTTCGAGTGTAACTAAACGAGCCAATGCACATTGGCATGCAATCATATGCATCAGCTGCTCGCCTCGCAGCGCGGGTATATAATGAGCAGCAGGTGCGTTGCATCTTCAGGTTTTCGCTGAGGAGCCGAACCGGATAGGCGGCAGCATCAGCGGGGTACAGCGACTGTGGCGACGGGACGTACGTCTCCGTTCCCTCCTTCAGGGAACGAGGGTTACCTTTGTAACCGAGACGTTCCCATTCAGTCGGTCACGTTCGACGTACGTCGGACAGACCGACGAATAGGAATCCCTACCAAAGCGCCACAGGAGCTGCCCCCTTCCAGCGCTCTGTTGCAAGCCACCTGAACCCCCTTGCCTGAGGATGGTGGGACAGGGCTAACACAGAGAGAGTCGATCACTGCTGTTCCCCAAAACCCATTCAGTGAGACTATTGGATAACGCTGGGAAAGCGTACCCTTCGCTGGGAAAGGAACGCTGCGGAAGCCACATCCTTCCCCGAAGGAGTTATGTGGAGAAGTACATATGGACTAACCCTGTAGGGCTGTGCTACATATGGAAGAGCTGGGGTGACTCCAACCCGATGAAGGGTAGGTTCTCCCAGAGGGAAAGACACGGGCTTCGTTTAGGAGCAACCGTGGAACCAACCATGTGGGATCCCCGTAGGGTCACACATATGGAACCCAGCCTAAACCCGGTTCTCAAGGATACAACGGAGTATAGGCCTGGCGCCAGACGCTCCGCCACGTCGGCTGCCGAAGGGATATCGGAGGACTCGACAGGGTCTGCCTTGTAGGGACTCTCTGGAGAAAAGAAGCGCATGTAGCGCAGCAAGCCGACACTAAGCCGGGGCCTCTCCGTGCCTCTGACCTGTGGCGAGAACATGGGAGGAGACCGGCTCGACACGAAGGCTATAGTATCTAGCGAACGTGTTAGGTGTTGCCCAGCCCGCAGCTCTACAAATGTCTGTCAGCGAGGCGCCACGAGCCAGCGCCCAGGAGGATGCGACACCTCTCGTGGAGTGAGCATGCAACCTGAGCGGGCAGGGCACACCCTGAGCTTGGTAAGCCAGGGCGATGGCATCCACTATCCAGTGGGCCATCCTCTGCTTGGAGACAGCCTTTCCCTTCTGCTGGCCTCCATAACAGACAAGAGCTGGTCTGAGGTCCTGAGGCTTTAGGTTCTGTCTATGTACAGTCGCAAAGCGCGGACTGGACAGAGTAAAGCCAGGGCTGGGTCTGCCTCCTCCGAGGGCAGCGCTTGCAGGCTCACCACCTGGTCCCTGAAGGGAGTGGTAGGAACCTTGGGCACATAGCCAGGCCGGGGTCTTAGTACCACGTGGCTATCACCCGGCCCGAACTCCAGGCACGATTCGTCGACCGAAAAAGACTGCAGGTCCCCTACCCTCTTGATGGAGGCCAATGCCACCAGCAGCAAAGTCTTCAAAGACAGAATCTTTAAGTCTGCTGACAGCAAAGGCTTAAAGGGAGCAATCTGAAGTGCTCTCAGCACCAGAGTGAGGTCCCAAGAGGGTATGGAGAGGGGACGAGAAGGATTTAACCGTCTCGCCCCCCTAAGGAACCTGATGACCAGGTCGTGCTGACCAACAGATTTGCCATCTAAGTGGTCGTGGTAAGCGGATATAGCACCAGTATGGACTTTTGAGGGTGGAGGGGGGACAGCCTACGCTCCAACCCTACTGCAAGAAGGAAAGCACGACTCTGATCGAGCATCTTCGGGGGTCTTCCCGGCGAGAAGAGCACCACTCGACGAACAGGTTCCACTTTGGAGGCGTAAGCGCGTCTCGTAGACAGTGCACGTGCCGAAGTGATGGTGTTAAGTACCTCAGGGGGTAAGTCACCTAGAACCTCCGCATCCCGTCCAAGGGACCAGACATGGAGTTTCCAGAGGTCTGGACGCGGGTGCCAAAGAGTGCCCCGTCTCTGAGAAAGAAGGTCTTTCCTCAGAGGGATGGGCCAGGGAGGGGCTGTCGCGAGGAGTGAGAGTTCTGGGAACCAGGTCCGGTTGGGCCAGTAAGGCGCAACTAACAAGACCTGCTCCTCGTCCTCCCTGACTTTGCACAGGGTCTGTGCAAGTAGGCTCACTGGGGGAAACGCATATTTGCGCAGGCCCCGGGGCCAGCTGTGAGCCAGTGCATCTGTCCCGAGTGTCCCCTCGGTCAGAGAGTAAAACAACTGGCAGTGGGAGGTTTCTGGTGAGGCAAACAGGTCTACCTGAGCCTTTCCGAATTCTCTCCAGATCAGCTGAACCACCTGGGGGTGGAGTCGCCACTCTCCTGGCAGCGCAGCTCGTGATAGCTCGTCGGCCACACGGTTGAGCACACCGGAGACATGAATGGCGCGAAGCGACCTCAGATGCTTCCGACTCCACAGGAGGAGATGGCGGGCGAGTTGTGACATGCGACGGGAGCGTAGACCACCTTGACGGTTGATGTACGCAACGGTCGCAGTGTTGTCCATACGGACCAGTACATGCTTGCCCTGAAGCAGGCCTTTGAGGCGGCTCAGAGCAAGGCGTACTGCCAGCAACTCGAGGCAATTGATGTGCCAATGCAGATGGGGTCCCGTCCAAACCCCTGAGACTGCATGCCCGTATTACGTGGCACCCCAGCCGGTGGCAGAAGCATCTGTGAACACCACAGCATGCCGGGACACCTGTTCTAGGGGCACTCCTGCCCGAAGAAACAAGGGGTCCGACCACGGACTGAAGGTTCGGCGGCACTCCTGAGTGATTGGCACCCGGAATGTGCCGCGCTGCCACGCCCATCTCGGGACTCGGCCATGAAGCCAGTGCTGAAGCGGTCTCATATGAAGCAGACCGAGCGGTGTTACAGCCGCAGCAGCCGCCATATGCCCCAGGAGCCTCTGAAAGAACTTCAGTGGGACCGCTGTCCTGCCATTGAATGTATCCAGGCAGTTCAACACTGACCGAGCACGTTCCTCTGTGAGGCGTGCTATCTGCTCGACCGAATCCAACTCCATACCGAGAAAAGAGATCCTCTGCACCGGGGCGAGTTTGCTCTTTTCCCAGTTGACCTGAAGCCCCAACTGGCTGAGGTGTCTGAGCACCAAATCCCTGTGTTTGCACAACTGATCCCGGGACTGTGCTAGAATGAGCCAGTCGTCGAGATAGTTGAGAATGCGAACACCCCGTTCTCTCATGGGAACAAGGGCTCCCTCCACGACTTTCGTGAAGACGCGGGGAGACAGGGCCAGCCCGAAGGGTAGGACTCTGTACTGATATGCTCGACCTTCGAACGCGAATCTCAGGAATGGCCTGTGTCGCGGAAGAATTGAAACATGGAAGTACGCGTCCTTCAGGTCAATCGCTGCAAACCAATCTCGGGGACGGATGCACTCGAAAATGCGTTTCTGCGTGAGCATTTTGAATGGTAGCTTGTGGAGGCTCCGATTCAAAACTCGCAGGTCCAAGATCGGTCGTAACCCGCCGCTTTTCCTGGGTACAATGAAGTAGGGGCTATAGAGACCCCGACCTCAAATCGGCTGGAGGGACCGGCTCTATCGCGTCCTTCGCCAGTAGGACTGCGATCTCCGCACGCAGGACAGGGGCATCGGCATCTTTCACTGTAGTGAAGAGGACGTCCCTGAACTTGGGGGGGGAGCTGGGCGAACTGAATCGCAAAGCCGACCCCGATGGTCCGAAGGAGCCAGCGAGATGGACTGGGGAGCGCTAACCCGGCTCGCAGAGACCGTACAAGCAGGACCAAAGGGACCACCGGTGTACCCGCAGCAGGGCAGCGAGGTGGAACACAGGGACGCGGCTCGGGGGGCTCTCTTTGTGAGGCGGCCCGAAGCGGCGTCACAGTGTGCTAGGCAACACTTACCTGGCTCCACGGATGGACAGAGGGAGCAGTCGAGGCTTTGGCTGCCCGCTGCTCGCTGCTGTCCGCTGGCGACAGAAGAGGGGGAAGAGAGTGGTGAGGTTTTTCTCCTCCCACTGCTCTCCAAACCCTCTTCAGACCTGGAAATGGAGGAACTGCTCTTTAAAATTTGGGTACCGCTGCCTCTTGGGTCAGTGGCGGAACAGAAACAAACCCAATAAAGGATTTACCACCTGGCCCTCCTCCAGGGGTGGAAGAGCAGCCCCACCCATCTCTGGGTCGCCCGTCTCAGGGGTGATTCTCACCAACCAGTTAAACAGCTGCAGAGACGGGAGGCGTCATCTCCCCGCAATGGATACAGCAGAGCCTGCTGGGCCGGAGTTTCTTGCAGGGGACGACACCCTTGGCGACGAGCAGACTGAGGGGCGGCCCAAGAGGAACTCAATGGTTTGTCATGGGAAGCTCCCCTATCCGCTACTAACTGAGGAGAACCGCTGGGCTCAGTCCTCGACAGTGTCACCGAAAGGCCACCTCGTAAGATGGGAGCATTGAGAAAGCATTTAGCTTGACAACCTCTCACACCTCACAAGGTAAGCCAGGGGGCACTTCTGGACCACGGAGGTGGACATCGTCTGGCTGAGGGCCTGCGCCGTGACTTTGATCACGGTTAGTCAACAAGCGCAGCTCAACCCCAGCACAGAACTACCCTCATGCAAAAAGAGTGCCTTGGCCTCACATGCAGGGTGGGTGTGGTCTGTGTACAGCCACCCCATCCAAGAGGGTAGTGAGAGAGGAAAAACTTATGCAGATTGGCACCTTTGGCATTCCATATTTATGGCACCAATATACCCCCATACTGCCAAGTTTTCCATGCACATCTGGAAGACCCAGGAAAGCATGGCTGTAAACTCTGAATCTGAGTCAGCATAAGCACACACCATTACAGTGGGCAGCGTCACCCTCATTTCCAGAGCATAACAGCACTCTCTCCGATGCTGCAATCGACGTCTGTCCCTCAGCTGGAGCTCTGAATGAAATGCTAGGTTCCCCTATGAAAAGGACCAGCAATCCAATCCAGAAACTGCACAGCTTGCAATGCGCTAGAGAGGGAGGGGCCCTAGGGGGTTGGTTCCCCGAAGGAACCCCTCAACCTCATGTCACCCAAGCCATATCAGCAAAGTAGACCTCTTCTGGTGCACCAGAGAGGGCGCTACAATGGAGATTACGCAAGGGAACCGCGCATCTAGAGCGCCGAGCGAGCGCTGGGTTGCCGTGACAACCCGCGCTGCAGCCCGGCAGCTCGACGGCACACGACACGCAGAGGAGCGAGAGGTTTGCTCTCGCTGATCTCCGCGGTCTCCCAGAGTGTCGGGCAGAGCCGCGGCTGTGCTTTTACACACAAGCGGCAGCTGGCCAACAACAGAGGGGACTCAAGCTTCCCGGAGAAAGAAGAGTCACGACCGGCGTGTCGACGTGATCATGTTCTCATATGAAAACATGAACACCCACGAACATCATTTCAGCACGCGCCCAGACATGCGAAACGGTGATCGTGGCCGTCAGTGAGGACAGGAACGATCGCATCCAGAAACACAAGTAGGATGTCGTCTTTAAAAAGACGCGAATCTACTTGTGTAAGCTCTTTCAGGGACTTTACTCTTTTAGAAGTGCTGAAGCACGCAGGGGAACGGCCACCGCAACACAGACAGGGATTGTGTGCAGCCTGTCATGTGCTTTCTCTCTCTTTGAAGGCGCTCACTCTTACCAGCCGTAAAAACGGCTTTTCTGCGCTCAAAAGCGCACCGTACCGGCCGTGAGAACAGCCTTCTGACGCTGTCAAACAGCTATTTGCTCAAAAACGGCAAACGAAACAGAAAAAGAGAGGACGTCGACCCCGCTGCTGTGCTGTTCGCCCGCACTCGGAAAAAAAGAGAAGTTCAACCAAAAGCTTGACTCGTCTTCTAGCAGACACTCGCTTGCAGAGAACAGGAACAAACACCGTTCGGCTCCGAAGCGAAAAGCTGAAGATGCAACGCACCTGCTGCTCATTATATACCCGCGCTGCGAGGCGAGCAGCTGATGCATATGATTGCATGCCAATGTGCATTGGCTCGTTTAGTTACACTCGAAGTAGATTGGCCTCTCTAGCGAGATTCCTATTCGTCGGTCTGTCCGACGTACGTCGAACGTGACCGACTGAATGGGAACGCTGTATTATGCATGCCAGGCCAGTAGGTGGCAATGTCACTTGGTAATGAAACACTATGGGCCCTATTTTAATGATCTAAGTGCATGGTCTAAAGCGCACGGCTCAAGTGCACTTAGGGCATGTCCGAATCCACATGGTCTAAAAGGGTTGTCCCTATTCTCTTAATGAGTAATAGGTTTGTTTTAGGCCAATAAACCAATTAGAGTTTCATCTCACATTCCCTTTAAAAGCCAGTTGCGCTCGCGTCATCGCAGATTTGCTATTTACATGGTATAATTTGCAAGCAGAAAAAAACGAATGCTTCTCTAGCGAGGAAATGGATCTGCTCGTGCGCGAGGTTAAAGTGCGTGAGCAGACCATCTACGGGACAAGACGGATTCCACCAAAGCATTTTTATCTTTATGCACACAATAATAACCTTTTACAATGTAATCCTTTTATTTTTAATATTTGGCATGTTTGTGTGCTGCTACTGTGTAATAAGCAGAGTGTATGCGCGTTGTGCACCCACCTATAGGCGCATATTAGTAACACGCTAATATTACGCCATTGACTTTAGTCCAGGTTTCAGTTGGTCAATGGCGCAGTCTTTTTCAGTTGTCTCAAAATAGCAACGCGCCAACAATGCGCCTGAACACACCTTGTTTTCAGATCAGCATGCCCATAGGTGCACAAATGGGCGCAAATGTATTTGCTATCTACTGCATCGGGCTGAAACTAGCAAAAAAACCTTGCATTGCGCTGGGTGTATTATAGGGCCCTATATGCACCTTTAGACTGAACACGTAATATGTATGCGCATGGCATCACCGATTTCACACATTAATGTTTTTGCAGTTCACACAGAGATGATAACGCTATTGTTTTCAAAAACTTGCACTTTGACACCTTTTTTAAAAAGTCTGCATTTTCAGGCCCCCAAAACATTTTTGTCGTGTAAATGAATAGCCATATCACATAAAAAGATTTCCGTTTTTAATTAAAAATAGTGTTATGTAAACGGTCCCTAAGAGTCTTTCAAAAAACAAAAATCATTAGCAAAACATACTTTAATATAATTGCATAACAACTGGACAACAAGCCAAACTGACCAACAGAAACACAGTCTTTTTTTTTATTCTTACTCTTTTACTCTTACAACATCTTGAGACCCGAAAAACAATTAGGAATTCCTTGTGATCACATGACAAGAAGAAGCCCTTTTTTATTGGTTCAGAGAAACACACTCTCTTTGTGAAAGTATTCAAAAGGCAAGAAAATACAGACGTTCCATCATCTGCTTAGGAAGCCTTTCTGTGGTAAGATTACAAAAAAAAAAAAAAAGGACACACACACACACACACAAGACACTCACTTATCAAATTATAATCTTGTGTAAAAATAAGATGTAAATTTAGCAAGCTATTTTTTTTATTTTAAGTATGTAATTTAACAGATTTTTTTAAATTATTTTTTTAAAGTTTTTTTTTTTCTTTATACAGTATTTTCTAGTATTTTATTTACATCAAAAAAGAGGCCTAATCAAGTTGTTTTCTCATTCTAGGTATCAAAGTGCCTGTACAATGACTCAACTATGGACAGTAGAGTCTTTCGGCCTTTGTTTCGAATCCCTGAACGACTCATGTGTAAAAACTGTCTATTCTCCTGTCATTCGTGCTCCCCTCTACCTCCTCTTTGCTATAACCATCATTGTGATTGTATTCGGCAACCTGTGGGTCATCTGCACCATCTCTTGTTTCCAGCAGCTCCACACACCCACCAACTACCTGATTGTCTCAATGGCTGTATCTGACCTGTTCCTGGGCAGCTTTGTCATGCCCCCCAGTATGGTGCGCTCTTTGGAGACGTGCTGGTACTTTGGAGACTTCTTCTGCAAGTTTCACTCCGGCACTGATTTTACGCTGTGTAACGCGTCTGTTTTGCACCTCACGTTCATCTCAATTGACCGTTATTATGCAGTTTGTCAACCACTGCAATATCACAGCAGAATAACCACACGTGTGAGTGTAGCGATGATCCTGGTCAGCTGGTGCTTCTCTGCCTTTATTGGCTTTGGCATCATATTCTCAGAGTTGAAAATCGAAGTAAAAAGAACAGAGGAGCTGCATGTTGCTTGCAAGGGAGGGTGTTTAGCATTGCATGGAAGGGAAATTGGAGTGACATATTCGATTGTGTTTTACTTCCTCCCTATGTTTATAATTTTCAGCATTTACAGCAGGATTTTTGTTATAGCACAGAAACATGTTCGTGTTATTAATAACTACTCTTCAAGCTCATCAGTTAGTAAAAAGGATCTGAAAGCCACTAAGACGCTTGCTATTATCATTGGAGTTTTTATGTCTTGCTGGACACCTTATTTCATGTGCAACATCATAGATCCTGTTGTTAACCACACAATACCAGCACTATTATATGAGGTCCTAATGTGGGTGGCTTATTTGAATGCAGTGTTTAACCCTTTGATTTATGCTTTCTTTTACAGCTGGTTCAGAGAAAAATCCAAACTTCTGTTCAAAAAACTATATAAATTGTGCTAAAGGGCCTATTATGAAATCTAGAAGCATATGTCATTTAATTTTTTCATTCTAAATGCTTTCTTATTATTTCATTAACGTCATTTTCATTGCATGTGAAGCTTCTGTTTATTATAAAAATGTTTTTGAACCACAATCATTATAATTAATATAATCATTAATAAGTCATTGTAATGATGATACTTTCATTTAATATACAGAACATGCATGCACTTATTCAGTCACTGATGCAAATTCCTACTGCCTTTTTATATGATTTTTTTCTTGAAAAATGTAAGACATTTAATGCTTCTTGAGCATCCAACCTGTGTTTGTGTTGAAATCAATTGTGACAAGCAAAACATACAATACATAAAATGAAACATTCTGTGTGTTTTCATTCCCTAAAGATCAGCTGAGGCCTTTTGACTCATATAGCCTCCCAATCCTGTCCTATTGTTCCTAATCATATGTTGGTTATAAACCCATCTGTAGTATTTGGCACCTTCCCCATTTTCCTTAACTGCAGAGAATGTTATCACTAAATCTCAATAAAAATATCACAATATTACTTGATAATTTGCATTTAAAAATTGTTAATTAAAAACAAATGGCTTATATGAATAATTATTATAAAGATGCAAGGGCATTGTGACAAAACTGATTAACTAAACTGATCTGTAGAAGTCCATTATACTGTAATGAAATATTTCTGATTTAAATGTTGCTGCACAATTCACACTTACAAATAAGTCAGATAAATGGTAGAGTAAATGGTAAGTGTATTTGGCGTGCTGTCCGAGGAGAGGGCTCCGGGCCCGATATTTGGCCTGAACCCAGAGTACTTCCCCCGTATTCCTGGCTGTGGTAAGAACCAGCCAAGAATGAGGAGTCGGGTGGTAAAGGGATGCTGAAAAGCTCTGATTAGTCGGCTGGACCAGTGTGTTGTTATTGGTCAACCGCTTCCACCATGTTTCGGAAATGTCACGGCTCTTACCATAAACATGAGTTTCAATACACTGCTAACACAACTCAACCAGGCCTCGCCCCTTTATTACATATGCCTTGGGCAGGAATAGGAATTATTGGGCAGGAATTATTTATATTAGGAATACTGTGACGTGTTTGTTTTCAAAAGAAAACTCAAGACTACAATCGAGGCATTTCAAGGAGTTCAGAAACAATGCCTACTCATATAGAGAATAACTCCCTTTGGAGTGATTTTGTTTTTTGTAACTTTCAGACCCTTTTTCATTTTCAAACAGTATACTGAACACTAAAGAAATTTGAAAATAAAAAAAAACACATAATAAACTGCAAAAAAATGCATTTCTTATTTAGTATTTTTGTCTTGTTTTATTCTAAATGTCTATGAATTCTTAAATCCAGATGCTTTTATTAGATAAGATACGTTTTATTGTTTTCTGGAGAAAAAAAATCAAAATGAAGTGAGTTTTTGCTTAAAACAAGCAAACTTACCTGCCAATGGGGTAAGAAAAGCATTTTTTGCAGTGTGAGCTGTAGTTGAAGTTAAGTGTATATTCACTCTGTATATATATATATACACACACACACACCCACACACAGGCTAAAAATTACACAAGAACAAACTCACTTAAGACATTATATTGCTTATTTCCTACAGTTTGTGTGACTGGGATAGACTGGATCAAGATCATGCACTGATCATGCAGTTTTACCGGTGCATCTCTGCTCTGCAATAAATCCAGTTCTTAACAAATATTTTTGTGTTAGTTTCTAGGTAAAGTATCTAAAATCCTTTAAACAAAATACATTTGAGAAGAAATAATGACAATAACATATTAAGATTTGTTTTTAGAGAATTAATCTTGATACTTTGTCTTGTTTCAGTGGCATTTTATTTAATTCAATGTGAAATGATACACTTCAAGGTTCATTCTCTAAAACAAGTCTGAAAATCTTCAAAGTGTACTTCCTTCAAAGAGCTAGTTTTACTAAATTACAAGTCAAACAACACACTGAGTTATGAATCAGGATGATGATCAGGAAACATGGCAGATGGCCTTTATTTCTGCAAAATTAGGCAAAATTCTGAGGCCATTAGATATCAAAATACAGCAATGTGAGAGCTAAGACGGATGATGAACAAATGCAAAATGTCATGCTGTTTCATTAAGTTCCAATAAATACATTTGGCTAGGTTCATAGAGATATCACATTTACAATAAGATTGTTCTTGAAGAATTGCTCTGAAATATTCTTCCAGACAGAATGACTCTAAATGCATGTCTGAACCAGCTGTAAAAAAAGGCGTACACTATAGGATTACATGTGGAATTATAGTAGCCAACCCACAGGAACAAGTCAAACAGCAGTGGAGGTACAGAGTACCCAATGAAAGGGTCAATAAGATTACATAGAAAAAAAGGTATCCAGAAAGTCAGAAACACTCCCATGATGATTGCTAAAGTCTTAGTGGCTTTTCCCTCTTTTTTTGATTCAGAATGAACACTCTGAATGGCCTGCACCTGCCTTTTAGCCACATGTAAGATTTTCATATATATGCAGAGCATGATAACTGCGGGAACGTAAAAACAGGTCATCGACATTATGGTCGCTGCCTCTATGCTCTGAAACACCATGCATCTTCCATCACAGTCAAAGTTGTCATAGTAAAAATCTTCAATGCCGAGAATATTCAGCTCCATGAAGATCATGCCAAACCCCAGAGCAGCTGAAACAGTCCAGCAGATAATAATCATAACTAGTGTGGCCTGTGATGTCATTTTACTGTGATATTGAAAGGGGTGACATATGGCATAATATCTGTCTAAAGAAATGATACAGAGGTTTAAAATTGATGCAGTGCACAAAGTCACATCAAGGCTGCTGTGTATTTTACAGAACAAATCTCCCAGATACCAGCACGTCTCGATGGAGCGCAGCATGCTGGGAGGCATCACAACTCCTCCTACAAGCAGATCGGCCACGGCCAGGGACAGGATGAGGTAGTTAGTTGGTGAGTGAAGCTGCTTGAAATGAATGACCGTTATGATCACCAACATGTTTCCTATGATTGTCACAATTGAAGAGACACTAAAAAGGATGTAGAGTAATATTCGAGTTTCCAAAGGATAGACAAACTTCTGACAAGATGTGTTACTAAACTCATAACAAAGAAAAGGCTTTTCCAAGATTCCATTTTGGCTGATGTTGATTTGCGCGTCCATTTACAAAGTTCACAGGAGGTTCCCTGTTTGAAACAAGGGAGTCAAATCAGTTCCAACCTTTAAAAATGCAACTGATGTTTATGCATCTTTATGAATGTTAAATCCTCAATGGATGTTAAAAGCAATACTTAAATTGACCAAATACGAGAAAAAATCTGCACTTAAGTGAATAAAACTCCAATCATGTTCATCTACATGGAAATTTCTGTTTCACAGACTGTCATGTTCTTACCTTTCCATCTACAATAAACCAAAGCTATTGCGAGGGCACATTTATATTGTAGCAAAAGAGTTTCATAACAACCTCCCTCCTCACACAGCATTTGAGTTTCCAAGGTAACAGTCCTCCCAAAAGTCTACAACAAATCAGCAGAAAGTGCAACAAGGCCCTGTAACAGCATCTCAACAATGGCTGAATTTGGAATAACATCAACAAGGCATTTTCGCCCACAGAACTGTCATTCACTAGACATTTTGTCTTTTTCTGACCATTCTCTGTAAACCCCAGAGATGAAAATCCCAGCAGATCAGCAGTTTCTGCAATACTCAGGTCAGGCAGTCTGGCACCAACAACCATGCCATGTTCAAAGTCACTTAGGCCTGGGACACACTTAACGATTTTCAAATCTTAAACGATTTTAAAACTGTGGGAGACCACAGACATAATGACAGTTTAAACCGATTTTTAGCATTATAATCTTCTGATCGCACACACTAGATGATTCGACCAGACTGCTAGACCACACACCTGTTGATCGCAGGAACGATTTCACAGTGAGATCAAACATGACTTGAGAAGAAAAACAAACGGAGGACAATCAACGTTGTCAGCAGGCTCTCCTGCCACACGTTCTGCTTTACAATGAAAAACAAAAATAGAAAAAAAAAGAATATGAGTGAACTTCTTTTTCTATACTCCACTTTTGTGGCTGCCAAGTTTCAGCTAAAGAAGCAAGCAACATCCGGTAGGTGAAGCTTGCTCACTCTCATTGGCTATCGCTGGTATCAGGTCAGAGGCAGCTGATCAAGAGTCAGATCAAGAGGTGGAGCGTCCCCTATCTCAAACCATAAATATCAAACATGTTTCATATTTACGGTTTGAGATAGGGGATGCTCCATCTCGATTGGGAGCCGTTGAATAATTGTAATGACACAACACAATAGAGGATTTTTTGGACAAAAGATAGTTTGCGACAAGCCTCAAATAGTTTGCGACAAGCATGACTGACACACAGCTGAAGCGCAAGCACAAAAAGCCACCTCCCTCAGACAGCATGCAATCACAAATTCCAATCATGTATGATATTTAATAAAGTTATTTAGTGCAATAAGCTGTGGAAAAGAACTCAGTGCGGTTGGTGCTCACGCTGACTGACACACACCCAAAGCGTGTGCACAGAAAGCCTCCTCTCTAAAACAGCATGTGATCGCAAATTCAGGTCTCTTTCACGTCTTATTGCTCTAGAGTAGTCAACCAGACTGACAATAATGTCAAAATGCCCATTGTGTGGAGTATTCACATAAACTTTTGCTGCATCCCTCCCAATTCAGAGGCTGAATCCTTTGAAGGCCACATTTGAAGGCTGATTGCGTCAGTGGCACGAAGAAAGCTGTCCCAATTCAAAGCCACATTCAAATGTGGCCTCCAAATGCGGCCTGTGAAATGAAGGACACAATAGATGGATCCTTCGTGGCCTTTCCTTGTATCTTCAATAAGAATCAGTTCATATTTGATTCATACAGTGAAGATTATGCGGTTTTTAAGTTACACTTGATTATTCACTTTCTGTAATATTTCAGTATTTAACTACATGTTAAATAAACCTACTGTAGCTGAAAAACCTAAAGTTTTTTTTTTATTTGGATCTTTGCTCTGTTTGTAATTTGCTTCTTTGTTCTTATTTTTAATTAAAAGAAAATAGCTATATTGAGATATATATTGTTATCGTGAAGTAAAATTTCTCATACCGTGAAATAAGATTTTGGTCACATTGCACACCCCTGCATTAGCCTTACAAAACACTTTATAGCAGAAATTCATCAGCTGTTGTGGACCCAAATTGCACTCCTTTCATGCAATGATTCAGTCAGCATTGTTTATTTGCATGCGATGTCTGTGCTGCTGTAGCAGCAACTGATTTTTTAAAGTGTTCTCAATCCTATAGACCTATTCTCAATCCTACTAAAAAGTCACAGTGGAGCTGAATGGAAAATCCCATAGAAATGAACAGTGAACAAATAAACATTTTAATGTATGGCATTCATGTATTGTCTGTTTGTCTATGTGGATATAAAAGATAGAGGCTGATGATGTAGATATACAGTAACTGGTGCTTTACCACTTTTGACAGCCATGTTCAATTTATGTTGTTATATATTTAAAATGAAATTAATTTAAAAAGACAACAAACAGTTGTATAGAATTGTATCTTAGGGCCAAATTCTTTTTTATATGTGCTTTTGAAGGTTTATGTTGAAAGTGTGCTTATGGAGGGTAGAGGTTAGCACTGACCGTGCATTTTCAAACAGTTAAACTTTATTAGAATTTAATTCATAAGGATCAGAGAGGGGCAAAAATCAACACTTGCGGACTCAGAAAAGCTGTAAAAGTCATGAAGCATATTTATACAGGCAGGTATATCATATTAATACACAGATTTGTTTTGCACTTCAAGTATGATGTTTCGCTTTGTTCAAAGAGCTATTATTACTGAATAACAAGTCAAACAACACTAATTATAAACTCATATCAGTTTTTGCATTGTGGGTGAGTTATGAATCAGGAGATGATCAGGAAACATGGCAGATGTTTATACTTTGTTTCTGCATTGCTGAGGCAAAAAAGGCCCATAAAGTATCAAAATACAGCAATATGACAGCTAAGACAGATGATCAACAAATGCTAAATGTCATGTTGTTTCATTGAGTTCCAATAAACACATTTGGCTAGGTTCACAGTGACATCACATTTACAATAAGATTGTTCTTGAAGAATTGCTGTGAAATATTCTTACAGACAGAATGACTTTGAATGCATGTCTGAACCAGCTGTAAAAAAAGGCGTACACTATAGGATTACATGTGGAATTATAGTAGCCGACCCACAGGAAGAAGTCAAACAGCAGTGGAGGTACAGAGTACCCAATGAAAGGGTCGATAAGATTACATAGAAAAAAAGGTATCCAGAAAGTCAGAAACACGCCCATGATGATGGCTAAAGTCTTAGTGGCTTTTCCCTCATTTTTTAATTCAGAATTCACGCTCTGAATGGCCTGCACCTGCCTTTTAGCCACAAGTAAGATTTTCATATATATGCAGAGCATGACAACTGCGGGAACGTAAAAACAGGTCATTGACATCAAGGTAGCTGCCTCTCTACTGTGAAGCAACATGCATATTCCATCACAGTCAAAGTTCTCATAGTAAAAATCTTCAATGCCAAGAATATTAAGCTGTAAGAAGACCATGCCAAACCCCAGAGCAGCTGAAACAGTCCAGCAGATAATAATCATAACTAGTGTGGCCAGTGATGTCATTTTACTGTGATATTGAAAGGGGTGACATATGGCATAATATCTGTCTAAAGAAATGATACAGAGGTTTAAAATTGATGCAGTGCACAAAGTCACATCAAGGCTGCTGTGTATTTTACAGAACAAATCTCCCAGATACCAGCACGTCTCGATGGAGCGCAGCATGCTGGGAGGCATCACAACTCCTCCTACAAGCAGATCGGCCACGGCCAGCGACAGGATGAGGTAGTTAGTTGGTGAGTGAAGCTGCTTGAAATGAATGACCGTTATGATCACCAACATGTTTCCAATGATTGTGACAATTGAAGAGACACTAAAGAGGATGTAGAGTAATATTCGAGTTTCCAAAGGATAGACAAACTTCTGACAAGATGTGTTACTAAACTCATAACAAAGAACAGGCTTTTCCAGGATTCCATTTTGGCTGATGTTGATTTGCGCATCCATTTACAAAATTCACTGGAGGTTCCCTGTTTGAAACAAGGGAGTCAAGTCAGTTCCAGCACTTAAAAATTAATTACATGTTAAAACCACAATGGATTTTAAATGCAATACTTAAAATGACCAAATGAAAATAAATCTGCACTGATATCTTATTTTATGAATAATACTCCAAACATGTTCATCAACATGGACATTTCTGTTTCACAGACTGTCATCCATGTTCTTACCTTTCCGTCTACAATGAACCAAAGCTATAGAGAGGGCACACTTATACTGTAGCACAAGCGTTTCATAACAACTTCCCTCCTGACGAATCACGCAACATTTGAGTTTCCAAGGTAACAGTCCTCCCAAATGTCTACAACAAATCAGCAGAAAGTGCAACAAGGCCCTGTAACAGCATCTCAACAATGGCTGAATTTGGAACATGACTATAGGGACAAATAGGTATCTAAACAATTTAAAGATTTAAGGAACACTCCACTTTTTTTGAAAATAGGCTAATTTTCCAACTCCCCTAGAGTTAAACAGTTGAGTATTACCGTTTTCGAATCCATTCAGTCGGTCTGGCGGGACCACTTTTAGCATAATCTGATTAGACCAATAGCATCTCGCTCAAAAAAATTACCAAAGAGTTTCGATTTTTTTCCTATTTAAAACTTGACACTTCTGTAGTTACATTGTGTACTAAGACCGACAGAAAATGAAAAGTTGTGATTTTCTAGGCTGATATGGCTAGGAACTATACTAGGGGTGTGCCGGTTTCAGAATTGGTGATGACGGTTATGACGTGAGTCAAATGTGACGGTTTTTAACATAACCGTCAGGGTGGGGGGGGGATAGCTACTTGCTCTACGTTTATTTAAAATTAACAGCAAAACAACTAGCAGTGAATGTGCTTTCCATTAAATGAATCACACACTGAACAAATCCTTAACAAAAAAAAAAAAAAAAACTTTGCAATGAACGTGCTTTGTTTTAAATAAATCACACACAGTAAACAAAACCTTTTAAAAAAGTAGGCTACTTAAATTCTATAAGAGCATAAAAATGAATGAGAAGCCTAGGCCTAAATTACAAATAATACCTTAATTAAACTAACTAAATAAAGGAAACAAAAAAAAAGTGCAATGACATTTTAATTTCCTAATCTTTTCGACTTCCAAGTTCCATGACAGGAACACCAACATGTTCACTTTACTCGGTTTTAGTGACGATCTGACAGGGGTAGCTATGTTCCCCGCAGTGCTAAAAACTCGCTCTGATGCTGTGCTTGTAGCACAAATACACATGTATTTACGTGCAAATTTTGCTAAGAGCGGATAGCGTGTTTCATTGTCTCGCCACCATGCTAGTGGATCTGCCGTAGAGTCAATTGGTTGTTCTTGGAGATAGCGGGTTAACTCCGTGTCAGCGCGCGCTCTGATCGGTAAAGGGGCAGAGATTTCAGACCTCCGTTTATTAAGGAGATCTCCAAGATTTCTCTTCTTGGGAGGGGGTGGTGCACAGACCTCTCCCGAATCATCTCCAGCAGCAGCAGCCTCCGAAGCACCACTTTTACCTTTCTTCACGAAGTTTTAATTTGATTTGATTTGACGTTGGATCCGGAACATTTTTTATTGGATCCGGCACCTCAGTCCTATGTCACTATGGGAAATTAATCGCCTAAATTTAAAAAATTTAATTAATATTTGTGTAGTGTTAAATGTTGTTATCGATAGATATACGCAGATGGGGTATTATTTCATCCGCAACCACATCACAAAACTCATCATCCGCGCCAACGTTTTTTGAGCAAATTTCAAAGCCGCACCTGCCCGCCATCCGCTGATTGTTTTGTGGTCTATGGACGATGCAATGCTTTGCTGATGCGAGCCGCAAAAAAAGCCCTTGTCTGTTCTGTTGCAGCAAAGATATTTAATGCTAATTTATGAGGCATAGGCCTACGCTGAGTTTCATTTACGATGAGATGCGCTCTAGTTCACAGTGCAGTGCAAGTGAACGCAGCGCGCTGGCGCTTCCATGTCACGTGATCATTGTCTGCTATACTTGCTTTTTATTTATTAAAATACATGCAATTGGTTGATGAAACATTTATTAAAATTAAGATAAAATTTTTACAAAACGAAATTTGTTTTTAAGAAAGGTTTTCTACAAAGCAAAATTTAAGGAAGTGGTAAATATGTCTGACGATTTACAAAACTTCATTAAGTGGTAAAAACCATGTCTCCCGATATATTGCGCATCTTATGATCCTATCTAAAAAATGAAAATAATTTTTGATAAAAAAATGACACGGTTTTGGCGGTTATAGAGTTCTAATGACGGTGTTCAACTATAACCGCCGGTCTCACGGTTATATATTAACCGTCACACCCCTAAACTATACTCCCATTCCGGCGTAATTATCAAGGAACTTTGCTGCCGTACCATGGGTGCAGCAGGCGCAATGATATTACGCAGTGCCTGTGACCCCCTGCTTGCACAGGGAGTGTGCCTTGCAATCATGGAGACATTTGTGAGAGACGCTGCATAATATCATTGGGCCTGCTGCACCCATGGTACGGCAGCAAAGTTCCTTGATTATTACGCCGGAAAGAGAGTATAGTTATCGGCCTTGAAAATCGCAACTTTTCATTTTTATTACACAATGTAACTACAAGTTTTAAATAGGAAAAATATTGAAACTCTTTGGTCAATTTTTAGCGAGATGCTAACGGTCTCATCACATTCAATGAATTTTGCCACGCTATGCAAAAAGTGGTACCGCCAGACCCGGAGATCGCCTGAATGGATTCGAAAATGGTAAAACGCAACTGTTTAACTCTAGGAGAGTTGGGAAATGAACCTATTTTCAAAAAAAGTGGAGTGTTCCTTTAATGGTTAGTGCTCTGACAAGTCACACTGAATTTAATGAAGCTGAATATTTCTAAACAAAATCCAAATAACATTCAAGCATCAACAACATCACTTTCTAATAACGCAAAAATACAAAATACTTTTTTCTTCCTTTTTTATGTGATATAAGAAGCTACTGCCACCTACTGCCCGACGGCTGTGTGACAACTGCCGTAAAATCAAGGATTGGAATTAGGATAGCTGATACTGATCAGTTAAAAAATACTTAATGAGCCCAGATACCAATCCTTGAGATCAGCTCAGAACATCACCACATTAAACTGATTTTTTTATGATTAAATACTGACATGCCAAAAAGCATACAGTCTAAAATATTTTTAAAAAGCATCATCATCTTTGTCATATGAATTCTTTTCACAGATTCTTTTCCACCGTCTTTGAGGTGAAGACAACATCTCCCATGATTCTGCACTGAATCTCGGCATCATCAAGCTACGCCTTTGTTTTGAATAGGTGACCTCTAGTGGCGAAAAATTACATATTGTGCCTTTAAGGCCTGTTCATACCAAGAACAATAACTATAAAAAGATAACTTTAACAATAACTAGCATCCACACCAACGTACAATATTTTTCTGTTTATATAAGCATGCGCTGCAGTTTTATCATCTACCGCTTTAAATGCTCAATCTCATTTAAGCAGGATGAATTTTGATTGGCTCTCAATGTTTTTATCCTTCATAAGTTGGAAATCATTCTGAAAGTGAATCCAGTGATATTGTTCTCTTTTCTATTATCGTCATAGTTGTGGGGTGGACTCTGCAATTCTTTTTTATTTAGAAATATTTCAAGAACTATATTGTTATCGTTATAGCGTTTACTTTAAAAAGTCACAGGGAGCTGAATGGAAATTCCCATTGAAAAGAACAGTGAACAAATAAACCTTTTAATGGAAGGTGTTCATGCATAGTTTCTCTGACTGTCTGGATCTCCTCAAATAAAAGATAGAGGCTGACAGTCCATATATACATTTACATTTAATCATTTAGCAGAGACTTGTATCCAAAGTGACATACAAATGAGAACAACAGAAGCAATCAAACCAACAATATGGAAGTGCTGTGACCAGTCCCATTAGTCTAGCACAGTATACACGCACAGTTCAATAAAAAATAAATAGATATACAAAATAGAATAGTAAGAGTTAGTATTAATGTGTCAAGTGTTGATGAAAAAGATGCATCTTCAGCCTTCTCTTGAAAATGGCTAAAGACTCAGCAGCTCGGTTTCACTTAGGAAGGTTCGTGGATTCAATGATTTTTATTGTCATTCCAAAACATGGTACATGAGCTGGAATGAAATTAAGTACTGAAGTCAGGTTAAAGCCCCTCACAAGTAAATAACAACTAAACCACTCACAAATATATACACATACAGATTCCCAAACATACATAACTAGCAGCATAGCAATAAAAAGCAAGATAGCTTAAGACAAAAAAAAAAAAAGTTAATTTATCATTCCACCAGCATGGAACAGTCAATGTAAATGTCAGTGAAAGTGATTTTGTGCCTTTTTGGGATGCCACCACAGGATGCCATCCACTTGCAGAACGCAAGCTTCAGGAGGGCACATAAATCTGAAGTAGTGAGTTTAGGTATAGCGGTGCAGAGCCACTGGTTGTTCTGTAAAGGCAAACATCAGTGCCTTGAATTTGATGCAATTGGCAAATGGCAACCAGTGCAAATTACTTAGTGTACTTAGTGCTTAGTGCAAATTACTTAGTGTACAGTACTCAGTGCTTTACCACTGTTGACAGCCATGTTGAATTTATATTGTTATATATTTCAAAACATTTATAAAAAAAGGACAGTTGTATAGAATTGTATCTTAGGGTCAAATTCTTACCAATCAGAAAAGGAGATATCAATAAATAAATTTGCATATAATCAGTTTCATTATTACATTAGTGTTGTTCTTGAAGAATTTGTCTGAAATATTGCTTTAGATAGAACGATTCTGAATGCATGTCTGAACCAGCTGTAAAAGAAGGCGTACACTATAGGATTACACATGGAATTATAATATCCAATCCAATAGAACATGTCAAACAGCAGTGGAGGTACAGAGTACCCAATGAAGGGATCGATAACATTACAAAGGAAAAAAGGTATCCAGAAAGTCAAAAACACGCCCATGATGATGGCTAAAGTCTTTGTGGCTTTTCCCTCCTTTTTTAATTCAGAATTCACGCTCTGAATGGCCTGCACCTGCCTTTTAGCCACATGTAAGATTTTCATATATATGCAGAGCATGACAACTGCGGGAAAGTAAAAACAGGTCAGCGACATTAGGGTAGCTGACTTCCTGCTCTGAAACAATGTGCATATTCCATCACATTTAATGTTCTCATAGTAAAAATCTTCAATGCCAAGAATATTCAGCTCCATGAAGATCATGCCAAACCCCAGAGCAGCTGAAACAGTCCAGCAGATAATAATCATAACTAGTGTGGCCTGTGATGTCATTTTACTGTGATATTGAAAGGGGTGACATATGGCATAATATCTGTCTAAAGAAATGATACAGAGGTTTAAAATTGACGTAGTGCACAATGTCACATCAAGGCTGCTGTGTATTTTACAGAACAAATCTCCCAGATACCAGCACGTCTCGATGGAGCGCAGCATGCTGGGAGGCATCACAACTCCTCCTACAAGCAGATCAGCCACGGCCAGCGACAGGATGAGGTAGTTAGTTGGTGAGTGAAGCTGCTTGAAATGAATGACCGTTATGATCACCAACAGGTTTCCTATGGTTGTGACAATTGAAGAGACACTAAAAAGGATGTAGAGTAATATTCGAGTTTCCAAAGGATAGACAAACTTCTGACAAGATGTGTTACTAAACTCATAACAAAGAACAGGCTTTTCCCAGGATCCGTTTTGGCTGATGTTGATTTGAGCGTCCATTTACACAATTCAGCTTCTCTGTCTGAAACAAGGGAAAACTTAATTTAAAAGTACATGTTCTATAATTTATGATCATTACAAATAATTCAGAACATAAACTATATGCAGCAGTGCTCTGCATCTTGTTATAAAAAATACTTTAAATCACGTTGTTTTTGTGGTACTTAAATTGCCAATAGAGCACTGAAATCTTATGAGTTATAATAATTCAATTATAAAAACATTTGCATTAAATCTCTGTTTCAGACTCTCATCTAAGATCTTACCTTTCCTTCTATAAACCAAAACTACATCATGAAGCAGATAGGGCACATTTATAGCACAAGAGTTTTATAACCACCTCCCTCCTGTCAAATCACACACCATTTCCAAGGTAACATAGTCTTCCCAACAGTCAACAAAATACAATACAGGTGGAACTAACAAAACCAAAATGCAAAAAGCAATTAATAGTCAACAATGCCACTTTCATATAAATAGTAGGAAAATTACTAAACACTGTTTTATCTGCATGGAGCCATATTGTACGTCTGCGAGTGTGAGATGCTCATAAACAACAGTTCGAACTTTGACGGTTACAAGTAGCCTATATAACTAAATAAGAAAAAACCCTCTCGTTTGTGGAACTACTTTCTTCCACCATTGATTCAAAGCTGTAGATAGTTAACAGACTGATAACAGACAGACACAAGCCTCTGTTACTAATTCTAAAATATCACTATGGAAATAACAGCAACATCTTGGACTGCTGTTAAGTTAATAGTGTATTTGAGTAGAGTTAAAGGGTTAGTTCACCCAGAAATGAAAATAATGTAATTAATTACTCACCCTCATGTCGTTCTACACCCGTAAGACCTTTGTTAATCTTCAGAACACAAATTAAGATATTTTAGTTGAAATCCGATGGTTCAGTGAGGCCTGCATTCACAGCAATGGAACTTCCTCTCTCAAGATCCATAAAGGTACTAAAAACATATTTAAATCAGTTCATGTGAGTTCAATGGTTCTACCTTAATATTATAAAGCAACAAGAATATTTTTGTGCACCAAAAAAAAAAATAACAACATTTTTTAGCAATATCTAGTGACGGCCGATTTCAAAACACTGCTTCGGAGCGTTTTGAATCTTTTGAGTCGAATTAGTGATTCAGATCGTGTATCAAACTGCCAAACAGCTGAAGTCATGTGTTTTATCAGGTTAGTACTGTGTAATGATGACTGCTGTGCCTAATGATGATGATATAATGCTTTTTAAAAAATACATAATTTTTGTATTAAATTACAATTAAGTTTTTATTGTAATCTTGTAGTTGCACCCAGCAGACTAGTAATTTGCAGCTAATAGACAGGCTATTCGCACTATTTTTTCCACAGTAAAGCATATTCCAAAAACAATGCAGTCCTACTGTATGTTTACTAGTGATATAACCATAGACTGTAAAAAAATGGATATAACACTAGAACATTTATTCACAGGCGCGAATCCAAAAGAAATTGATTAAACTGTAACCGACTGTCAAAAAATGGCGGACACTTACGATATGCTGAGGTGCCTCACGTGATCCAAGTTAGCCGTTACGCTTTTTCCCTCTCAGTTTGTGGTCGGTAATGTTGTTATGTCTAAGTACATTATGAAATTAAGAGAATGTCTGACCTGTACATTAGTTATGACTACATTGTACAATGCAATCGTTGCTATATCGTCACTGAACATTTTACCTCAGGGCGTACGTTAACTGAATTAATTGAATCTGACCTGAAAATCTGATAACATAAGAAATCTTCCGTATTAAAGATTTTGGTTCGTGGCATATAATTCAAGGTTTTCCCAACTCCATTTAGGATTTCTACTCCACCTTATTGAAATAACTTTAAAGTGTGTTGTGACCTAGTAACGTTACCTCCAGTAGGCGGAAGCACGCGGCAGTGAATGTAATCAGAATCAGAAAGAGCTTTAAACGATTAGTTCACTTTCAAATAAAAATTTCCTGATAATTTACTCACCCCCATGTCATCCAAGATTCAGTCGAAAAGAAATTAAGGTTTTTGATGAAAACATTCCAGGATTATTCTCCTTATAGTGGACTTCAGTGGCCTTCAGTGCAGCTTCAAAGGGCTTTAAATGATACCAGACGAGGAATAAGTGTCTTATCTAGAGAAACCATCACTCATTTTCTAAAAAAATTAAAAAAATTACATTTTAACCTTTATGCTCATCTTGAACTATAGCCCTCTTCTTCTCTATTAGAATTCCGGCAGTGTAGACACTGCTAAGTGTATTACTGCCCTCCACAGGTCAAAGTTTGAACTAATTGTTATATACTTGCACTAGCATATTTTATATGACAATTTAGTTCAAACTTTCAAATGAACATATTTACAGTTTTGTGAATAATAATATGAATAAATGGACTAAATGAATTTACAAGGATGTTGGCAAAAAGTGGGGTATTGTACTTGGAAGGCATTTAACTGTTCAAAGGGGAAATAGTATGTGGGAAGAAACTGTTCCTCTGCCTAGAGGTTCTAGTGCCTACAGTTTGTGGCCGGGGTGAGTTGAAGTCTGTGATGATTTTATTTTACCTGCTCTTTTCCTCACTCTGAAAGAGTTGGCTACAGGTCCTGAAGGGCAAGGGGGCACCAATAATCCTCTCCGCTGTCCAGATTATCCATTGTAGTGTCATGAAGTCTGATTTGTTGGCTGAACCAAACCAAACAGTTCTAGATGAACACAGGACAGACTCAGTGATGGCTGAACAGAACTGTGTCAGCAGCTTCCTCAGCTGATGAAGGAAGTATAACCTCTGCTGGGCCTTTTTCACAATTGAGTCAATGTGATTGTCCCACTTTAGGTCCTGAGAGATGGTGGTGCCCAGGAACCTGAATGACTCCACTGCTTCCACAGTGCTGTTCATTATGGTGAGTGTATAGTATTTTGAAAATTATTGTGGGTTTTCTATTCTGCCATATCAGCACTTCCAGAAGGCTTCTCAGCCAGTCAGATTCGAGGATCTGAATCATTTAACTATAAAATATTATGTTTTTACATTTTTGTTTAGAAATATTTAAAATATAAATTTAACTATACTGTACTGAAATGTTTTAATGCATATACCCCTTTAAAATATTTATTTTAAAAATACAGAATCATCACATATGATATGCTTGTAATTCGTTTTTGGATGAATATATAGGCTGTTTAAGCTTGCAAAGCACATAAGTGCACTTCATTAAATGTTGGGTACACAAATGGCACTCCCTTTTGTGGAAAGACATTGTTTATTTGCAATGATGTTGTTGTTGTTGCAGCAGCAGACTGATTATCTAACATGCTGATTCAACTCATCAGCTCAATTGTTGAGTGCTGTACTAACTTAACTGGGTGTCAGATAGTGAGGGGCCTGTATAGATTTGAGAACCACTGCATTCAAAAAAATTATACCTACCAAGCTGAAACTCATATTATTTAAATAAAATAACTTTGTGAAATACAGTATATTATTTGGTTTTAAATAGTTACAGTTGACAATAAACTATGTAAACGTAACTAAGAAGTATATTACAAATACCTGAGTAAAGGTGTCTCACATCTTACTCAAAATAATTTTCTGAAATATGTGCTTGGTGCTTCTGTCATGTTAAGTTTGTTTTTACAAATGATATACAGTAAAATGGACAGTCATTTAGAACTTAATATGTATAAGTGTCAATATTTTCTCATGTTATTTGGAGTGATCTTCTAGCACTGACCATGCAGTTTTTACACACCCAGAAGGGCCTGCAGCGCACATACAGGCACTTAAATCACATGCAAGTGTTTTAAAAAAACGATTTGTTTTGCACTCCTCTGAGTAAGAAGGTTCTGTTGAATTGCATTGAAAAAAAATAATGAAACAAAAAGAAATGCTTTTTTATGTAAAGTGTTTCATTATTACAACAGCACTGTTCTTGAAGAATTAGTCTGAAATACTCCTTTGGATAGAATGATTCTGAATGCTTGTCTGAACCAGTTGTAAAAGAAGGCGTACACTATGGGATTACATGTGGAATTATAATATCCAACCCACAAAAACAAGTCAAACAGCAATGGAGGTACAGCATACCCAATGAAGGGATCAATAACATTACAAAGGAAAAAAGGTATCCAGAAAGTCAGAAACACGCCCATGATGATGGCTAAAGTCTTAGTGGCTTTTCCCTCTTTTTTTAATTCAGAATTCACGCTCTGAATGGCCTGCACCTGCCTTTTAGCTGTGTGTAAGATTTTCATGTACACGCAGAGCATGACAAATGCAGGAATATAAAAACAGATTAATGAGAATAAAGTAGCCCCAGCTTTACTCTGAAACACAAAGCAGCCTCCATCACAATCAATGTTCTCATAGTAAAAATCTTCAATGCCAAGAATATTCAGCTCCATGAAGATCATGCCAAACCCCAGAGCAGCTGAAACAGTCCAGCAGATAATAATCATAACTAGTGTGGCCAGTGATGTCATTTTACTGTGATATTGAAAGGGGTGACATATGGCATAATATCTGTCTAAAGAAATGATACAGAGGTTTAAAATTGATGCAGTGCACAATGTCACATCAAGGCTGCTGTGTATTTTACAGAACAAATCTCCCAGATACCAGCACGTCTCGATGGAGCGCAGCATGCTGGGAGGCATCACAACTCCTCCTACAAGCAGATCAGCCACGGCCAGCGACAGGATGAGGTAGTTAGTTGGTGAGTGAAGCTGCTTGAAATGAATGACCGTTATGATCACCAACATGTTTCCTATGATTGTGACAATTGAAGAGACACTAAAGAGGATGTAGAGTAATATTCGAGTTTCCAAAGGATAGACAAACTTCTGACAAGACGTGTTACTAAACTCATAACAAACAAGCTTTTCCAGGATTCCATTTTGGCTGATGTTGATTTGTGCATCCATTTACACAATTCAGATCCACCGATCTGTAATAAAGGAAAAGGTTAGCTGCCAACACTAGCAAACAATTAAGCTTATTGTTTCGGTATTTCAAATAATGTTGTCCTTCTACTGTAATCATAATGACAGTATAAGCTCTTAAATTGGTTTTCTAATTTCACACAAATAACAAACAAACAAGAAAATCAGTTTAGGCATATTCAAAAACAAAGTAAAAAATAAACAAAGAGAAAATCTAAACTGTACATAGGTTTTGAAGAAATAATGAAAACAGATTACTTTATTTTAATATGCAGAGTTCACTAGCATGACTTTACCATCCAAGCCCTTACCTCTTTTTTTCTTTTCTTTTTTTTAAGTGGCAGAGGCACACTAGGAGTCAGAGAGCCCAGATTTATAGTGAAGTACCTCCCCTTTGTCACCAATCGGATGGCCTTTTCTCAGTGATGTAGCAAAGCTGTCTCAAAAAAAATGCAGTGCTTTCTCTAATTAGCATTACTGTTGTCACCTCACTGTCTGTGACGCAGAAAACATCGTCATTGTTGCCCCCCAGACTGCTTAGTAGACATTAATTTTTTAATTTATTTTTAACAATAAATACTTCAATCTAATAAAATAATAAAATAAACAAATGCAATTTAGTGTTAGTTTCCCCAAACTAAAAATTATCCTATGATTTACTCACCCTCAAGCCATCCTAGGTGTATATGACTATCTTCTTTCAGACGAGCACAATCGGATATGTATTTGAAAATATTTCCAAAAGTCCAAAATAATGCATCCATCCTTCATAAAAAATAAGGTTATTAAAGGCCTTCTGAAGCGAACTGATGGATTATTATTAGAAAAATATCCATATTTAAAACTTTATCAACTGTATTAACTTCCGACAGATGGCCGTACGCATCAATTTGCAGCGGAAGAGTAACCTCTGACCTGACGCATGACGTAATGACGAACACGGAAGCACAAAGGATAGAGCAAAACAAAACACCGGTCATGAATTAGAAGTCTAAAACGAGAATGTATAAAGACAAATGTCAGAGGATTTCGATATCCTTGTGCTTGAGTTTGTTGCTGTCACATGTCTTGTGTTTTTGTTTCCCCTGTGACCTAGTTTCTGTCTGTCAGTTAATTATGTAATTAGTTTCCACCTGTGTTTGTTATCGCCCTCATATTAGTTCCTTCGTTTGAGTTGTGTATATATACCCTGTTTCTTCCTCTCATTCCTTGTCCGTTCTCGTTGATGTCAGATGTTTATATTGTGTTTCCGTGATTAAACTCTACTCATTATATACTCCGTCGTCATTGTGCCTTTTGATACACACTGATTGTAACAGAAGAACGGACCCATACAGTTTATTTTTGCGCCATTTTTTTTTGTTTATTTTTTTCATCACCATGTACCCTGCTGTTTCCATCCTATGCCTGGAGCAGAAGGACCACACCCTGGAGGTACACACCATGGACTTTTTGGAGTTGGCATGCCTCACACACTTTCCTGACCGCTCGCTCTGTGTGTTCTACATCGCCAGCCTGAGCGAGCAGTCCTGGGCATGCCTCCCAGGGAGCTGTCCACGAGAAGATTTCGCCGCATGTGTGGAGTGGGTGCTGATAAACAACAACTCGCCGTTCACCATCGGCCCAGCAGATCCTATCAGCACCACTCCACCAAACCCAGCGCCCAGTCAGCTTACGCCCAGCCAGATGGAGACACGGAGCCCGCGTCTGCCGCGGAGAAAGCGCCAGCGAGCCCAGCTGAGCCGTGCTCAACCCCGGAGCCAGAGCCCGTTATGATGTCTGACCAGGTGAGCGAGTCGGCAACAACGCCCGTCCCTGAGGGAGTTTTAGTGGAGCTTGAGGGCTCGGAAGGAAGCCCCGCCGACACTCCCACCAGATTGCCTCCACCTGGGTCCTATGACCCGTCGGTTTCACCTTGGCTCATCGCGCCCTCAGCTGTACTGTGGCACGTCATCCCACCTGCTCCACCAGGCTTCCTCGTCTCACCGGCTGCGCTTTGGTCAGGCATCACCCTGGTTCCACAGCGGTCTTCCGCAGCCCCATCTCCGCCTCGGTCCCATGAGCCGTCAGTTCCACCACGACCCTCCGGACCTTCGTTGTCACCCAGGCTCCGTGTCTCTTGGGCTCCATCTGGTTCTCCACCGTGGCTGGCAGCGTCGCAGGAAAAAGCACTCCTGTCTCCTCCATGGCTCCTCCCTCCTGCGGCACCACCAAGTAACATCATGCTGACTGTGGCCTGGGTCATCATCTGGCTCCCTCTGCTCCTGGCTGTCCCCTGGCTCCTCCCACTCCCCCTTGGACTGTTGTTGTTGTTGTTGCTGTGGACTTTTGTTTTTGTTACTCCACCCTTTGTTCCTCCACACTAATTTTAGCTCTTACCTGACCCGCACCCGCATTAAACTACATGAGGTAGGCTAGACAAAAATAATTTTCTCATGTAGCCTAACACAAGCAATAAAACTAACATTTATTCCTTGAGGTCTGAAAATGCGCCGGCGCGTTTTGCAGTTTTTTTTTTCACATTGCAGCAAAACAGACTTAAAATACTCTGTCATTTTTTGTCATAGAGACATAAGTAATATATCAATTGAAACTATAGAATATCTTCTTTTATTTGTGTACACTCAGAGTAAAAACAAAATGTTGTGCTTTTTGTAAAATAAAGAAAACTAAAATGATGCATGATCTGTCCTCTCCCTCTGAACAAAGTCTAATCTGATAGTTCTCAGAAAATAAACTATAACTTAGTGAATACTAATCACAAAAAAATTACACTTATGTCTAAAGACACGTTGAAATGTCAGGTTTTAAATCGTGTAAGTCATATCGAAAACAAAAATTTTGTGTTTATGTAATCTGTATGAAAAGAGACACATGTCAGAAGTCATTGATTCAGCTCATTATCTGCTAATGCGGCCACGCCCACGGAGCCAGCGCTATTCAGAGGCAAATTATGAGTCAATACAGGCATTCATCGTCTCAATCGTGTATTTATTGTCTTGAAAAGTGTTTATTTGTATGTAAAAGCCATGGTTAACGACCTTTGGAAGACATGCCATTAGTTCCTGATATGTCCTCTTCTTCTGTAGAATAATTTGTGGACTAAATGTGTACAGAGAGCTCCCTCCGGCTACAAGTATGAATTGAAAACACCATTCCTGAAATGTCCTCTTCTTCTTTAGAATAATTTGTGGACTAAAGGTGTATAGAGCGCCCTCCGGCTGCAAGTATCACCTGAAAACACCAGCGCTCATAGTTATGACAATGAATATAGAATAAATATAACTCCTCTGTATAGAAAATTGACATAAACATATGAGAATCCATCAATATTTCTCCAAATGTGCATGCTTTTAAACTAAAAGCCTATATTCAGACTCTTTGCATCACAGAAATACATTATATTTTAAAGAATATAATAGAATACCATTATTTTAAATTGAGCTGAGACATGATTACAGAGGTTTTTTTCACAGCCTACCTGACTGAAAGGCCTCATTAATATGCAAGTCATTTCAGGTCATTATTATGCAATTCTTTTGTCTTCTCAGGTGTAAATCAGCCATTATTCATGATCATTCACGCCTCCACGCATACTGTGTTTCTTGACAAAAAGTGTCTTGCAAAAACTAAATCAATATATTGTTTTATATGAACAAGTAGGCATTATAATTTTTACATAATTTTGAAGCAAAAACTCTAGCCTACAACCTCCAATACCCAGAAGTCTTGTAAACACAGATGTAATATATGTTTTTGGCCTTATTTCAGTGACTTAAGTTTTTTGTTTTTTCAATAACCACGCATAAACATTATTCCTTCAAAAACACAAACGTGCATACATGTTCCTCACATATTATGGTAGCCTAGTTTGTGCTGAATACAGTGTAATGACACTTTTGTCATTAATATGTTTATGAACAACTGAAAAAAGCACAAATGTCAGGGCATGTCAAAACTTCTCCAGGCCCCAAATCAGCCTCAGACTCCAGAGGGTTAAGCATTCTATGTCACTGCATTTAATTAAACATTGCATTAAACAACACAAGTGAAAATAATAGAACAAGGAATGTTTTAGTTGGCCTATTTTTAACTGTAAGCTTAAACTATTAAATATTTTAGCAGATTCACTCGGCATTTAAACGCGGTTGTCTCTTTTGAAACTGCAAATGCAAATCGTGCTGCTTTTAACAGTCTTCAGACAGAGCGTGAACACAAATAAGCATGGGACCCTTTGAAAGAAGCTGTCAAATGCACCAAATTGAGTTATAATAGTCTTGGCTATTGGACCCGAAGTCCACCCAAGCCTACCGCACCCGACACGTAAATATTATTCACCTGTTACATAAATTTGGCGGGTCACCCATCAGGTACAAGCCCTTATGCAGGACTCTGTCTCCGATAATGTCCGTCTGAAAGAAGATAGTCATATACACCTATGGCTTGAGGGTGAGTAAATCATGGGATAATTTTCATTTTTATCCCTTTAAAGCAGAACTAAGCAAGATTCGCGAAGCTCCCCCTACAGTTTCCTTCAGTGAATGACACTGTCATAAATACTCCAAGCGCAGCTCTGGACTACAACGATACAACACTCGCCAGCGCAGTAGTTTTGCAAATACAGTACAAGAAAGAGGAGGTGGGTAATTTGCAAATACAGTACACTCGATGGAGGTGGGTAATTTTCGAAATTGTCTTATAAAGACATAATATATACATTGTTTTTGAATTACCGTAAAGCATTTTGTCACTCTCGCGTGAACGTGAACATGAGACGAGATTGTTTCGGGTCGGTGCAGCTCAAGTTGCAAGTGCTGTATTCTGGCGTAGACGTGCCAGAGGGGGTTAGTGCTCGCCTCAAACACACCACTACAAGTCAATTAAGCATCGTAAGGACTTAGAAAACTATTTATGAAGGTAAAAAAAGTTACTAAGTTCTGCTTTAAGGAAACTAGTGACTATAACACTACGGTTACTCACGTAACCCTGGTTTCCTGAGATAATGGGAACAAGCATCACTTCAGTTCAGTTGACGCTATGGGGAAACTCCTGTTTTTTTCAAAATCCTGAAGCCTGATTTGTTCACATCTGTGCAACTGTGAAGCTGCCAAAAGGGGCGGTGTTGACTGCCTATATTAGTCACACTGGAACGCCGCCTGTCAGAATCTTTCAACTGAACATCGCCTAGCATGACTCGCTGGCAGCATAGTAGCATGGCAAGCTACACAATGCTCATTCCCGTTATCTCAGGGAACCAGGGTTACGTGAGTAACCGTAGCATTCCCTTTCGTTATGGTTCACTCACGTTGTGTCAGTTTAGCTGATGCTATGGGGAATACATTGCAACAAGCCGTTCTACAATCGCTGAAAGGAAGTCACTCTGTGAGCTGACAGTGGAGAGAGTTCCACTGTTGACACAGCCATGGGTCACACTGAGAGGGTGCTGGCCCATTTGCCATGCATGAGGTGGAACACAGCCCTTCAACCAAAGCTGAAGAGGTCGCACATGGAGCAGGCCTAGCGGAACTGAGGAAGCTGAAGAGACTCCAACTTGAACAAGGCTGCCACGCTCCTGATTTTCCACGTGCACTCTTGAGAGAGCCAAGCCTGCATTTGAGCTGAATCGGAGACTGCCCCAGGAGTAAAATCCGTTGGCTGGGGAGCGGCAAGCTCTTGACTCTGAATCCCAAGTTGCTTAGATGACTGAGGAGCAGAAATCTGTGGCCGCATAGCTCCTGTCTCAACTGGGCTAAAAGCAGCCAGTCATCGATGTAGTTGAGTATGCGTATTCCCATCTGCCTTAGAGGGGAGAGAGCAGCACCTATGCACTTCATAAAAGTACACTTAGCTAGAGAGAGTCCGAATGTAAGGACTGTATATTGGTATTCAACCCACTCGAACGCGAATCTCAAGAAGCATGGTGGTCCGTGAGTAGCCTTGTTCTATTTCCCCCAATATCTAGCTCAACATAATGGCCTGCCAAGCCTGGAATCGAGTGGCAAATGATTGAAGTGCTACAGGCTGCGTCTCGCTCTGGAACGGGAGAGCGGCACCTGTTGTTATAGCATCGAGAGGAGGAGGAAAGCTCTTTTCGTGAAAATGTAAACATTTTGTTTTGAAGTGCTACAGGCTGTGTCTCGGGCTGGAGTGGGAAAGTAGTACCTGTTAGAGCTGCGGCCAATGGCTTGTACAGTGGCTTTGGCAGCGCGCAGGGTCGAATTTGTGGTACTACGCAGCTCTTTGAACATCTCAGGGTCAGGTCCGGGTTTGTCCATGTCGTGGAGAAGCTAGGCCTGATAAACCTAAAACAAATGTGTATAATGACATGGGAATTACAACGTAAACATTGTTTATGAGGGCACTTCCTGGGCCCTATGATACACCCGGCTCAATGCAGCATCAGGCGCAACGCAAGTGTTTTTTGCTAGTTTCAGCCCGACGCAGTTATCAATTTCACGTCCAGCACCACATTGTTTAAATAGAAAATGCATTTGTGCCCATGTGCATGCTGGCCTGAACACGAGGTGTGTCGAGTGCGAGGTGCGTCATTAAACTAGCAAAAGTGGATTCGGACACGCCCTAAGTGCACTTTAGACGGGCTTTACACAATGCATTTAGATTGTTAAAATATGTGTCCTCATAAACCAAATGGCTTAAAAAAAATGCTGAAAGATTCCTGTGATACATAGGTTTAGGGGTAGGGTTAGTGTAGGAGGATAGAATATACAGTTTGTATAGTATAAAAGTCCACGTATACCACATACACAAGTATGTGTGTCTGGTTCCCTTCGCTGTGTACCAGAAATACCAGAAATCTCTGACCTCATTGGGACCTTTTTGGTCCCCATGAGGAAATCAGCTTATAAATCATATGATGTTTTATAATTGTGTTTTGATGTTTTTTTGAAAATTACCCATGAAGAAAACAGCTTATAAATCATATAATATATAATGTTTTTTGAAAATGTAAAGATGCAGATGCCATTCTCAAGTGAAACGAGCCAAGGCTTGGACCCGGAATCCGCGTTCCTTACGTCATGACTTAAAAAGCGGATAAAAACCATTACGGCTATGGAATGTCCTCATATAGTGTGTGTGTGGATGTTGTATACATGGTTCATGAGGACACGAATGTGTATAATGACATGGGTATTACAATGTAAACATAGTTTATGAGGACACTTCCTGTGTCCTCGTAAACCAAATAGCTAAAAAAGCATACTAAACTTTGTTTTTTTGAAAATCAAAAAATGCAGACAGTTTTCTGTGATGAGTAGGTTTAGGGTAGTGTAGGGGGATAGAATATACAGTTTGTACAGTATAAAAATCATTACGTCTATGGAAAGTCCCTGTAAACCACATATAGTGCCTACAAGTGTGTGTATTAATATTCATATGCTTGTTGAATTTATTGCATTATTAAATTAAGAGTATTTCAGTGTATAAAATGAGATAAATGCAAATGACTAAATGCTTTCTGAAAGCACTGTATTATACTGTATATACATTTTTATCATTGGATGACTTTCATTGTCCTCCCAAGAGAAGGCTTCACTTGCTGAGACTTCATCCTCCAGTGTTTCTTGAGGAGTAGCGTTGTCATTAATATTAAAAAGAGAAGTGTTTCTTTTAGGAGAAAATCTGTTCTTCACAAATACATGTGATGTATTTGACATATCAAAATAATCAGAGTTACTTACAAAACTGAACATTATGTATGCCGGGTATGACGGGTCTCAAAGCAAAATGATACATGATGCACTTTGACATTAGTTCATATTTGTCATTTAATGTTATAAAGCATTAAAGAGTCTACATTTAACCTGCACAGTTTTGATGTAGTGGCTCAGGGAAAAAAAATCCCTTTTTTAATTTAAAAGTAATACCTAAATTCTGATCTCACATTATATTTTATAAAACTCCCAGACATTTGGCTGCTCAGGTTATAAATAATGCAAGCGTGATCTGGTTACTTGGAATCATGGTAACTATACAGAGGTGAAATTATTACTAGTTACATAGCATACGACACATGGAACATATCCAGGATAGTAATTTCTAATCATTTCTTCCCATTAAATCAATTTGTGAAGAATTAACTTGAAATATTTTGGCCAAAAGAATAATTCTTAGAGCTTTTCTAAACCATCTATAAAAGAATGCATACACAAAGGGGTTACACAGAGAATTCAAATATCCAATCCACACCAAAATATCAAATACGGCTGGTGGTATTGTGTGATCAAGAAACGAATCTATTAGATTACAAAAGAAAAATGGTGAGACACTCACAAAAAATACCCCCATGATGATAGCCAGAGTTTTTGTGGCCTTCCCCTCAGTTTTGTTTATAGATATGCTGGTTTTCTTGCCCACGTGTGTTGAATGCTGTATAGATTTTGATTGTCTTCGTGCAACAAGGAGAATTTTTAGATATATGCTGACAGTAATTATTGAAGGTAGGCCAAAAGCAAGAATTGAGGTAATGGTGCTGCCTGCACGGGTTTGAAAGATAATACAGCTCCCTTACAAGCTATATTATCAAAATAAAACTCCTCTGCACCCAAAATGTTGAGTTGTAGAAACACGATAGCGAATCCAACAAAGGCTGCCAGACCCCAGCATAGGGAAATCATAATGAGGGAAATGGGCGGTGTGATTTTATCCCGGTACTGAAGTGGGTGACATACAGCATAATAGCGATCAATGGAGATGAAATATATGTGCAAGAGAGATGTGTTGCCTAACATAATATCAACACTGCTGTGTATTTTACAGAACATGTCACCCAAGTACCAGCAAGTTTTAACAGAGCGCAGCATACTGGGAGGCATCACAAAGCCTCCGATTAGCAGGTCAGCCACGGCCAGCGACAGGATGAAGTAGTTTGTTGGTGTGTGCAGCTGCTTGAAATGAATGATGGCAATGATGACCAGCAGGTTTCCACATACTGTGGTGAGTGATATGGCACTGAAGAACAAATAGAACAAAATCTGAATCTCAGACGGGTAGACAAATCTCACACATGAGTTGTTGAACGACTCAAAGCAGAGAACTGGCCCATGGTCAGTCCTAGTCTCAGGTCCATTTCCAGACATGGTCTGTTGAGAACAAACAAGCAAACACATTTATTTATGAGCAAATAATGAACTGTTTTCTTGTTACCATAAGAGCAATGTGACTTAATAAAATACCACTAATAATTATTACATTAGATTTCATTGCTTTAACCACACAAAAACATTGCCAGCCCTGCAGCTTGAACAGAAATCATACCTTTAGACATTCATGACACAGATATTACCTGTCCATGCAAGAGTGAATGTGCAGAAATCACATATTTATGTCTCTTACCCCTCCTGCATTGCATCACTAACAACAGAAATCTTTTCCTATGAGATTTCCCTCTAATTGTTTACATAATTAGTTACATAAAAAAATTAATGCAGTCTGTTAACCTGTCCGTGTCCAGTGTCCCACTTTTTTATCACCTTTTCCCTTATAACATTTTTGTAATCATCATAAATTAGATATTATTCGAAGACTTACGCTACATTCACACGTGGCATCAGTGGCAACGCTTGATGGAGGGGGTGTCTGAAGCTTGTGTTGACATGACCGTTATAGTGATAACAGCTAATCACATTACTTTCCGGTGTTGCATGAATGCAATTGGCTAGCGACTGCTCAAGGGTGTTTGCATAAAGCGATCTGATTGGCTGACACCTGCATTGGCGCTTGAAAAGTTGAGAAATCTTCAACTTCTGTCACGAGCAACACGAGTGAAGCGATGCGACGGAACCCACAATTCAGTTCGGCAACGCATGACGTCACCCATTTAAAGTATATGAGAAACATTAAAGGTGCCTTAGAATTGAAAATTGAATTTACCTCAGCATAGATAAATAATTAGAGTTCTGTACATGGAAATGACATACAGTGAATCTCAAACACCATTGTTTCCTCCTTCTTATGTAAATTTGATTTGTGCAAAAGAGCTCTGAAGAACAGGTGAATCTCAACATAACACTGACTGTGATGCAACAGTCGGGATCATTAATATGTAAGCCCCCAACTTTTGCATATGCCAGCCCATGTTCAAGGCATTAAACAACCCTGTATTAACGTCTGGAGCAGCACACAGACTATATGCAGGTAAGCAAGCAAGGACAATAGTGAAAAATGGCAGATGGAGCAATAAATGGGGTGAAACTTCTCAGACACATTTAAGGGCACCTTAGACTTATATTACATCTTGTGAAAAAGCATTCTAGGGCACCTTTAATGCAAATGCCCTGTGTGAATGCAGCGTTACAGTATGAGTCATGGGTGCGTTTTGGTGCAAAAAAACAATCAGAGTGTCATCTCTCATTCCCTTTAAAAGCCAGGTGCACTTGCACCATGTCGGATTGCTATTTACATGGCGGAATATAGACACCCTCAACCTGACAAGTCAGTTTAAATACATGTGTGTTTTGCCACGATTGGTCAAATAATTAGCTAATTTCATTTGTCATTACTGCAAATAGGTCATCCTGGATGTGAAAATGATAATCGCGTCGTGCTGAAACTAGCAAAAAACACTTGTGTCACGCCTGCCATCACATTGCGCCATGTGTATGATAGGGCCCAGAGGCTTTCCTCTCAAGCTTTTTAACACAGTGTATGTTGTACCCATCTGGTGGTCAAAATAAAGAATAGAACCTACCAGTTATGTTTATTTTTGAAAACGTATGTTTCTGATAAGTAACTGAGTGTTTCGACCCTTAACCACAACACTCTCCAGTTGGTGGGTCGGTAGTGGTGGCCAAATCACTGCCCATCTGCTCCTGGCTTCTAGCTTTCTTCCTCTCTCTTATTCCATATCCAGCATGAAGCTCGTTCAGCCTCCTGTCCCATCCTATGAGTCTTGCTCCTCTCATCCATGCCCAAAGCTGACAGCAACCGCCATGCTGATTTGGCAGGAAAGCCTCTACAACCTATTTCCACAGGGAACAGCCATGCCTGCCACCCCTTGTTTACGATGGTTGTGAGTGAGTCGATTTTCCTGTGGACTGGGCCTGTTAGAGTAGCATCCAAGATGCCACCTTGATCATCACTGAACCATGCCCATACGATGTTGTCTGATGGTTTTGGCATTTAAAACTTTCCTTCCTCACCGAATGGATAGGAGAAACTGGAGATAAGCTTGCTTGATTAAGTCACTGGTGCTGGGGCGATACCAGTGAGAAGAGATTTTCAGCTCTGTGGTGTGCTTCCTGGCTGAAGTTCTCCGTCTCACCGGATACTAGACCTGTGCGATAACGTCAAAGTATCATCAAGTTTACCAGAGGCTTTATTTTGCTCATAAATTGAAAAAGCCATTATAAAACCCTATAGGAAAATCTCAAAGGAACCAGCAGTGAATTTGACCTGTGGGGGCATTTTTATTGTATGATGGTTCTTAAAAAATTTAAAACTGCAGAAAGTTTTCTGTGATGGGTAGGTTTAGGCGATAAAAAATGTCATTAACTCATGTTAGAGCATAACCACTATGCCTATGGAGAGTCCCTGTAAACCACATATACTATACGTGTGTGTGTGTGTGTGTGTGTGTGTGTGTGTGTGTGTGTGTGTGTGTGTGTGTGTGTGTGTGTGTGTGTGTGTGTGTGTATTAATATGCCTGCTAAATTTATTGTATTATTAAAAGAAGAGTATTTCAATGTTATCTTTCATTTAATTGTATTTGTATGTGCCTACAAGTCAAAAAGAGGCTCCAGTTCCTCCAGTGTTTCTTAGAATGTAACATTGTCTTTGATACTGAAAAACTTAACTTAAAAATAAACAAAAAAAAAATTATATTATTTAATATAATGATATAATATAATAAATGTAATATTTTGAATATACGTGATTTATTTGACATTGACATATTCAGATTTACTTACAAAACTGAACATTATGTATGCTATGCTTATAATGGATGGGTCTCAAAGTATAATGATACTTGATACACTTTGACATTAGCTCATATTTGTCATAATATTATAAAGCATTAAACAGTTTACATTTAACATGCACAGTTTTGATTTAGTGGCTCAGCAACAAGAAAAAAAAGTCCCTTTTTTTAATATGGAAGTAATGCAATACCTAAATTCTGATCTCAAATTTTTTTTTTTTTTTTTAAATATTCCAAGACATTTGGCTTACCAGGTTATAAAAAAATGCATGCATGATATGGTTATTTGGCATCATGGTTACTGTACAGAGATTACATTTATTGTAGTTACATAGAGTGGACACATAAAACATATCCAGAATATTTCTATGTTTATTTACATTCATGTATTATTTACAAAAATCAGACATTTTTAATCACGTCTTCCGTTCAAGTCAAGTTGTGAAGAATTAACTTTAAATATTTTGGCCAAAAGAATAATTCTTAGAGCTTTTCTAAACCATCTATAAAAGAATGCATAGACAAAAGGGTTACACAGACAATTCATATATCCAATCCACAAAAAAACATCAAATACGGCTGGTGGTATTATGTGATCCAGAAACGGATCTATTAGATTACAGAAGAAAAATGGTGAGACGCTCACAAAAAATACCCCCATGATGATAGCCAGGGTTTTTGTAGCCTTCCCCTCAGTTTTGTTTATTCTGGTTTTCTTGGCCATGTGTGCTGGTTCTGAATGCTGTATAGATTTTGATTGTCTTTGTGCAACAAGGAGAATTTTTAGATATATGCTGACAGTAATTATTGAAGGTAGGCCAAAAGCAAGAATTGAGGAAATGGTGCTGGCTGCACGGGTTTGAAAGATAATACATGCTCCCTTACAAGCTATATTATCAAAATAAAACTCCTCTGCACCCAAAATGTTGAGTTCTAGAAATACCATAGCAAATCCAACAAAGGCTGCCAGACCCCAGCTTAGGGAAATCATAATGAGGGAAATGGGCGGTGTGATTATATTCCGGTACTGAAGCGGGTGACATACAGCATAATAGCGATCAATAGAGATGAAAGATATGTGCAAGAGAGATGTGATGCATAACATAATATCAACACTGCTGTGTATTTTACAGAACATGTCACCCAAGTACCAGCAAGTCTCAACAGAGCGCAGCATACTGGGAGGCATCACAAAGCCTCCCATTAGCAGGTCAGCCACGGCCAGCGACAGGATGAGGTAGTTTGTTGGCGTGTGCAGCTGCTTGAAATGAATGATGGCAATGATGACCAGCAGGTTTCCACATACTGTGGTGAGTGATATGGCACTCAAGAACAAATAGAACAAAATCTGAATCTCAGACGGGTAGATAAATCTCACACATGAGTTGTTGAACGACTCAAAGCAGAGAACAGGCCCATGGTCAATCCTAGTGTCAGGTCCATTTCCAGACATGGTCTGTTGAAATCAAACAAAAAACATTTATTTATGAGCAAATAACGAACTGTGCTCTTATTATCACAAGAGCAATGTGACATAAAATAAGACCACTAATAATTATTACATTAGATTTCATTGCTTTAAACACACAAAAACATTGTCAGATCTGCTGCTTGAACAGAAATCATACCTTTAGACATTCATGACACAGATATTACCTGTCCATGCAAGAGTGAATGTGCAAAAAGCACATATTTATGTCTCTGACCCCTCCTGTATTGCATCACTAACAACAGAAAACTTTTCCAGTGAGATTTCTTTCTATTTGGTTTCATAAAACAATGAATGCAGTCTGTTAACCTGTCAGTGTCCAGTGTCTCACCTTTTCCCCTCTATGATATATTTTTATAATCATCATAAATTAGGTATTATATTTTAAGGCTTATACACTCAAAATTCAACCTGTAAAAACCGTTTTGAAATTGGACGTTGTGCTATCATGGAATCTTGCAGTGGTGTATAAAGTACTCGAAAACCATACTTGAGTAAAAGTATAGATATCTTGCCAGAAAATGACTTTGGTAGAAGTTAAAGTTGCTGTTTGGAATGTTACTTGAGTAAAAGTTTTAAAGTATGTGATATTTTTTGTACTTAAGTATGAAAAGTATTTTTTTGATATTAAATGTACTTAAGTATTGAAAGTAAAAGTACAAGTAAATGTAAAATACAAAAGGAGCAAAAAAAAATATATTAAAAATTGTTCTATACACAGTTTGAGCAGCAAGATTGTGTTCAGTTTTAACTCTTACATTTTGTTTCTTTAAATTGGCTAAAGGTTTATTGTAATTTTTATTCATAAAAAATACTAATATATTAATTATACATTGATGATTAGTTCATGTTAATTTATAGTGCATTATAACTAATGAAAGAGACAACTTTAAAATGTTAAAATGTAAATGATGAAATCAAAAATTAACAATACTTTTATTAACCTTAACCAATGTTACTAATGTACTCTTGTTGTAAAATGTTACTATTTCATATAAATCCAAACAGTCATTCTTAAAAATTACCATCTTTACACACAAAGGCATAGCATGGGTCTATTATATGTGTACTTTCACACATTATTTGGCTCTATTTTAGAAAAATTGATGATTATCTAATCAAAATATGTGTTACAGTGCCGATAAAAACTGAAATTGAATAGGCTACATTTCTGATTTGTTATTCTTCTGTCGCTGTATGAGAATACAGTTTAAATATGCAACTTCGCCGGATAATGAATGCATAACAGCGAACAAATAGTTATAAACTAATGCAAATGAATGGTAACAATCTTGACATTAAACAGTTGGTGTTTTTTTTTTTTTTTTGGTCACATTGTTTTAACCGCTTGAGGTTACTACTAATGTCAGCCTCGACGACAAACATACTGTTCTCAACTAATGCAGCATCTAGTCAACAAACTAATTACTTTATAGTGATATGAAAACATGTACTGTAGTGTATATTGTATAACATACCGTTTAGTTGTCCGTTTTAAATCGTTTTGAAGTGACCCGCTCTGTGCAGCGCGCAGCCTCACATCACGTGTCAAAAGAAACCATACGAGGCATCAGTGATAGTTTTTATTTCGCCTCTAGAGGCCGCTCTCGTAATGTCTCATAATCTATCGTATCTCGTAATGTCTCATAATCTATGCTCGTAATGACAGCGCACTCTTCTCAGCCGCTCCAGCAATGGATGCAACCCGGAAAATTAAATCAACCGCGGTTGTGCGAGCACTTGTTTGCACATGCTTGCTTGCAGTCTGTGTTCTTCCGACTTTATTTTGTAGTAAGTAACGAAAATGCTTTGGGAAAATGTATCGGAGTAAAAGTATATAATTTATTTAGGAAATGTAGTGGAGTAAAAGTAAAAGTTGACAGAAATATAAAAACTCAAGTAAAGTACAGATTCTCCCAAAAAATACTTAAGTACTGTAACAAAGTATTTTTTTTTTTGTTTGAGACTCAAAGTTCTACTGATTTGTGATAGAAGTGATATAGAAGTTGCGGACCCAAGGGGACATAGTTGACCTTGAGTTAGACGGGACCAGCGGGGACTAGAGATAAAAGGGGTCATATAATGCCCCTTTTACAAGTCTCTGGTGTCCCCAGAATGTGTCTGTGAAGTTTCAGCTCAAAATACCCCACAGATCATTTATTATAGCTTGTAAAATTTGCCCCTATTTGGGTGTGAGCAAATACACATCGTTTTTGTGTGTGTCCCTTTAAATGCAAATGAGCTGCTGCTCACTGCCTGCTTTCCAGAAGAGGGCAGAGCTTTAACAGCTCATGCTTCAGTTTCTCAACAACAACAAAGCTGGAGAATCTCACACTGCCAAAATGAGGATTGTCAGTAACAGTGTTCAGCCTTAAATTGTTCAAACCGGAGTCGGGACACTGATGGAGAGACTCAGGAAGTTATAGAATGCATATGGATTCTGAATGGTTAGTGGATAAATTTATGTAGTTGCTGTGGAGTTGATTCAACTCATCGACCAGCATGTGCCGTCATGTTAATCTTTTGTGCAAATCCAGTGTTGAATTGACCCTCATTTGTGAAGCAGTCTGGCATAAAATGATGGCATGGTAACAACTCTCTACTACAACAACACTTCCTCTTCTCTAAAGCAGTCCAACATGGCCTTGTCCCCTTTGTTGCATGTTTAAGTGGGCAGGATTTATGTAAATTTTAGGGTTAGCGGTGTCACTAACCCGGGAAGAAGCTTGTTGTAGTCCCTACCAGCCATTTGTTGTAGTTCCTAAACAGAGAATTCTTTAAAAGAAAATATCTAACTTTGCAGACATTGTTTATGCTCTAACAGCAACATTACACACTAACTAAAGTTAATCAACCACCCTTTTAATGTAAACATCCTCTTCCAAAACATAATAATGTCAAGAGGTCAGCAGCAGTTCACCTTCAGTATTGGGAATGTCAGCAGAGTCTTCCTCCATTCCCTCGCACTCCACTAATATTCCCGGCATCCACATGATGTTGCCGGCTCACGCACCTGGTCAGACAATTTGTGAGGCTCAGGCTCTGAGGTGCAATGGCTGGCTCAGTCCTTCTTACTGGCGCTGGTTTATGCATACCGGCAGGATCTAGCTCTCCAACTGCGGTGGGCTCTGGCATGGTGTCCTTGCAGAGAGCTGATGCCTGGCTGCGATCTGGGTTCTGACTTCTCACAATTGCAAGTTATAAAGTCAGAATTGTGAGATATAAACTTGCAAACTGCGTGTTTTAATGTCCAATTGTGAGGGAAAAAATATGTTTTTTCTCAGAATTGCGAGTTTATATCTCACAATTCTGACTCAATTCTCACAATCCTCTGTCTGTCTCCGGTTTATGATTCTCTGCCTTTGGACTGTTTTTGTTATCTGGACTGTGAACGATATATGCCTGTCTGTCTGTTTGTTTGTTTGTTTCTGTTCGTGTAATGGCTGCCGCGCCAGATGACACTCACAAAATGGCAGCCACCACAATAACAACACCAAGTCAGCTCTGATCTCTGTGAGTCAAGTCATGTCTTAGCTGATCTTCCAGAGCAACGGCACATCCCCACAGATCTTCCAGAGCAGCGTCACTTCTCCACTGATCTTCCAGAACAACGTCACGTCTCTGCTGATCTTCTAGAGTCACGTCACGTCTCTGCAACTGTCCGAGAGCAGAGAGGGTTGCTGTCCAGTGTGGCGGATCCTCCATTAACTTCAGTACGAGCAGCGGGCATCCCGAAAACCCCCGCCGGCTGCTTCGCACGCAAGCCAGCCGGACGCTTCGCACTCAAGCCAGCCGGACGCTTCGCACACAAGCTCGATGGTTGCTGCACGCTCAAGCTCGCCGGTTGCTACGCACTCAAGCTCTCTGGATGTGATGGACAAGATGGCAGTTTCGCCAGTGCCCACGGGCAAGATGACCGCCCCTTCAGATTCTCTGAACATAGGGGTTGTTCCAGCCATCGAGTCCGCTCCAGAGCCCAAGCGTCTTGCCCTGCCGGCGCCGCTCAAACTCCTTGCCCTGCCGGAGCCGCTCAAGCGTCTTGCCCTGCCGGCACCACCCGAGCTCCTTGCCCTGCCAGCGTCACCCAAGCGCTGTGCTCTGTTGGCGCCAACCAAGCTCCTTGCCCTGCCGACGCCACCCAAGTTTCTTGCCCTGCTGGCGCAAACCAAGCTTCTTGCCCTGCCGGCATCAGCCAAGCTCCTAGCCCACGAGCTCGTCAATTCCACCATTGAATCCCCCAAGGGGGGGGGCATATACCTGTGGGTGGGGAACCTGTGGGTGGGTTTACAGTCTATGGACTCTGAACTGCCACGGTCACCAATGGCCCCTGAATTGCCAGGGCCGTCCTCTGCACCTGACCCTCCGTGGCTTCCCGACACTCCTGACCTGCCATGGCCACCCAAGCCACCTGACATACTGTGGCTGCCCGAGCCACCTGTCCCGCCATGGCTTCCCGACACTCCTGACCTGCCGTGGCCGCCCGACCCACCTGACCTGCTGTGGCTGCCCAAGCCACCTGACCTGTCGTGGCCGCCCGAGCCACCTGACATGCTGTGGCTGCCCGAGCCACCTGATCCGCTGTGGCTTCCCGACACTCCTGACCTGCTGTGGCCGCCCGAGCCACCTGACCTGCTGTGGCTGCCCAAGCCACCAGATCCGCCATGCCCGAGGCTCCCAACCCGCCGTGGCTGCCCGAGGTCCCTGGCCCGCCATGGTGCCTAGAATTCCTGGACCTGCCCTGGAGACCTCCATACCCGTCTGCAGGGCTGTTCCTGTTTGCCCCTATCTAGACCCTGCCTGTACGACCACGCCTACTTTAAATAAAGCTTGCAAATGGATATCTGCCTCAGTCCCGTCCTGTTACAGTGTGTGTGTGTGTGTGTGTGTGTGTGTGTGTGTGTGTGTTTAATATTAATATGCATGTTGAATTTATTGCGTTATTAAATGAAGTATTTCAATATGTTTACTGAATGCTTTCTGAAAGCAATGACTTATATATTATTTAATTGTATTTTTTGTGCCTTCAATTCAAGAAGAGGCTCCACTTTCTCCAGTGTTTCTTGGAAATTAACATTGTCTTTGATACTGAAAAACTTAAACTTAAAAATTAAACTTTTTTTTATATTTTTTGTAATATTTTGAATATACATGTGATTTATTTGACATTGAAATATTCACTTACAAACATATACATATACTTACAAAATTGAACAGTATGTATGCATGTAATGGATGGCATAATGATACATGATACACATTGACATTAGTTCATATTTGTCATGTAATGTTATAAAGCATTAAATAGTCTACATTTAACCTGCACAGTTTTGCTGTAGTGGCTCAGTGAGGGAAAAAAATAATAATATAAAATGCAATACCTAAATGCTGATCTCACATTACATTTTTTTATTTAAAAAAAAACTCCAAAACTCCAAACAACATTTGGCTGCTCAGGTTATAAATAATGCAAGAGTGATCTGGTTATTTGGAATCATGGTTACTGTACAGAGGTGAAATTATTTCTTGTTACATAGTGTGAACATATAAAACATATCCATGAAATTTCTATGTTTATTTACATTTATATATTTTAAAAAAAGAATAGTCATTTCTAATCACGTCTTCCCATCAAGTCAAGTTGTGAAGAATTAACTTGAAATATTTTGGCCAAAAGAATAATTCTTAGAGCTTTTCTAAACCATCTATAAAAGAATGCATACACAAAGGGGTTACACAGAGAATTCAAATATCCAATCCACAACAAAACATCAAATACGGCTGGTGGTATTGTGTGATCAAGAAAAGGATCTATTAGATTACAGAAGAAAAAGGGTGAGATGCTCACAAAAAAAACCCCCATGATGATAGCCAGTGTTTTTGTGGCCTTCCCTTCAGTTTTGTTTATAGATATGCTGGTTTTCTTGCCCACGTGTGTTGAATGCTGTATAGATTTTGATTGTCTTCGTGCAACAAGGAGAATCTTTAGATATATGCTGACAGCAATTATTGCAGGTAGGCCAAAAGCTAAAAATGAGGAAATGGTGCTGGCTGCACGGGTTTGAAAGATAATACATGCTCCCTTACAAGCTATATTATCAAAATAAAACTCCTCTGCACCCAAAATGTTGAATTGTAGAAACACCATAGCAAATCCAACAAAGGCTGCCAGACCCCAGCTGAGGGAAATCATAATGAGGGAAATGGGCGGTGTGATTTTATTCCGGTACTGAAGCGGGTGACATACAGCATAATAGCGATCAATAGAGATGAAAGATATGTGCAAGAGAGATGTGATGCATAACATAATATCAACACTGCTGTGTATTTTACAGAACATGTCACCCAAGTACCAGCAAGTCTCAACAGAGCGCAGCATACTGGGAGGCATCACAAAGCCTCCGATTAGCAGGTCAGCCACGGCCAGCGACAGGATGAGGTAGTTTGTTGGTGTGTGCAGCTGCTTGAAATGAATGATGGCAATGATGACCAGCAGGTTTCCACATACTGTGGTAAGCGATATGGCACTGAAGAACAAATAGAACAAAATCTGAATCTCAGACGGGTAGACAAATCTCACACATGAGTTGTTGAACGACTCAAAGCAGAGAACTGGCCCATGGTCAATCCTAGTCTCAGGTCCATTTCCAGACATGGTCTGTTGAGAACAAACAAGCAAACACATTTATTTATGAGCAAATAATGAACTGTTTTCTTGTTACCATAAGAGCAATGTGACTTATTAAAAATACCACTAATAATTATTACATTAGATTTCATTGCATTAAATCCACAAAACATTATCAGCCCTGCAGCTTGAACAGAAATAATACCTTTAGACATTCATGACACAGATCTTACCTGTCTGTGCAAGAGGGAATGTGCAGAAAGCACATATTTATATCTCTCACCCTTCCTGCATTGCATCACTACTGTCACTCTGTCTTTCACCTTTCAACAACAGAAACCTATTCCCATGTGATTTCTCTCTATTTGGATACGTAAAAACAATAAAACAATGAATATAATCTGTTAACCTGTCAGTGTCCCACTTTTTTATTTCCTTTTTTCCCTACAACATATTTTTGTAATCATCATAAATAAATAAATATGGCATCATTCAAAAGCTTAAACACTCAAAATTCATCCTGTAAAACCGTTGGACATTGTGTTACTGGAACATGTAGCATGTAGCTATGTCTGTTTTGTTTCATTGTGTTTTGGTTCTGTTTTCCCTGTTCTGGTTTGCCTGCCTTTCCTGTGCTTATTAGTTTCCATAGTTTTTTAATTTATGCACATTTTCTGTTTTCCGTTGATTACTCAGTCTGTGTATTTAAGCCTTCAGTTCATTCGGTTCTTTGTTTGGTCTCGTCTTTGCTTTATGTGGTTGTTCGTTAGTTTGCTTCTGCGATCTCCTGTATGTTACTTTTTGGATTAAAAAGAAGTGTTTGTTTGGATTCTCCTTCGTTGTGGGATTACTACAGCCACAGTTTGACAGAATACCGGACCTAAACTGAATAAAGATGGACTTAGCTACTTTGCCTCAAACAGAAGGACTGTTCACTGGAGGACCACACTAGAGACTTTTTAGATCTGAAGTGAATGGTCCTTGAGGAGATTTCGCTGCATATGTGGAGTGGGTGCTGGTGGACTATGGGTCCCCATTCACCATCTACCCACTGAGGAGGCCATCACCAGCCCCACTCCAGACCCAGATCCCAGCCAGCTGCCTCCCTCACACAGAGCGAACGCCAGAGCCCACCGCAGACGGTGAGCCAGAGCCTGCCGCAATGATTATGCCATACAAGAAGAACTGAGCTTACCATCGCCTGGAGCCTGAGCCTAAGGAAAAGTCTGACCCGGTACATGACCCACCAACACCACAATCCGTCCCAGTGGGCGTGCACATGGAGTTTGTGGGGATGGAACAGAGCCCCGCCCACATTCCCATTGCTAGTTGTGAGCTGCAGGTGGTGGAAGAGAATATTTCCCTGAATCTCCCATGCCCGCTGGTCCCGCCCAGCTCCAAGTCTCTTGTGTCTCAAAAGATTCCGCCCAGCCACCCTCTTCCACCTCCTCTGCCTAAAACAGCCAGTTCCTCGGCCCTGCCTCTGCTGTTTCCCTTCAGGCCCTTGGCTCCTCCTCTGACTTCTCTCTGCTGTGTGGATCTGATCTGTCTTCTGATCTCCAGCTCCGCCTTGTCAAAAGGAGCCCCTGGCTTCGCATCCAGCTGCCAAGCCCATCACGTCGACCAATCGGCTCCACCTTGGCTCCGGGGGAGCCAGTAGCCGATGGAAAAGTATACCCACTCTCCATCCCAGAATAAAAGGCGATGGAGGAGTATATTGAAGAGGCTCTCAATCAAGGTTATATTCGCCCTTCCACTCCCCCTACTGCTTCCAGCTTCTTTTTCGTGGCCAAGAAGTATGGAGGCTTGCGGCCCTGCATCAATTATTGGCCATTAAATAAAATAACCATCAAGTTCAGATACCCACTTCCCCTTATCCCTGTTGCTCTAGAACAACTCCACAGTGCCTCCATTTTCACTTAGTTGGACCATCGAAGTTCTGACCTACATATGTGTGTGACCCTTTGTGTATGTTATGTTATGTTATGTTATGTGTTTGTTAGTTTAGTTAAGTGATATAGACCCGAACCTATGCTCTAAGTGTGATAAGAATGTTATTTCTCCATAACCTGGAAATGAATTAATGAATTATTAAACAATCAACACTAAGTGTTCCCTGGACAACAGGTTATTTGATGGTAAGTGGGTATCTGAACGCTGCTGCCTGCCTGCTGTCTGACCTACGCTCGGAGCTTCGTGGAGTTTATCCTAAATCCTTCTCTTTATTCCTATTCACATAATATAACTTTCTTATTTTTCACTAGATTACTTAACCTATTGCATAGTATTACTAAACGGAACGATTTATTACTAGCAATCCACCAGTGTAATCACCTAGTGTTAGCCATAGCCCGCTAGCCTGCTAGCTACCGTCTACTTTCTTTTTTTTCCTCTAAACCAACCTTCCTTGTCGATTGAATGGCGGATTTATCCGATGTATGCTATTCTGATCTGTCCTCGCCAGATCGGGAAGCTGTGGAGACGTTGCTGCCCGGCATTCATCGATCCACCGCGAGGTACAGCGTCCCGCACATCACCCTTCCCCCAGGCACCGGCAAGCGACCGAGACATCCAGCCAGCGAGTCCTGTGTGCATTGCAGTTTTTCGGACGGCGTTCATCAAACACACGGTCAGTCATGTCCGACGATTATCATGTGTAGTAAATGCAACATGTACAGCTTAGCTCTTTCTGTCAGCAGTGAGACTTACACATGTGATAAATGCAGGGATATTGTCAGGCTGACAGAGAGAATCTCAGAATTAGAGACACGCATCCAAACTTTAATTGAGGATAGTGAGAATGAAAGGGCCTTAGATACTGCTTTGGATGCGACTAGCCTAGTAAACACTGCACATTCGGTTCCGGTTGTAGAAGCCACGCAGCAGGCTAACTGGGTGACTGTGAGGCGGCATAATGGCAAGAACAAACACCACTCTTCCGTTCCGATTAGAACATCAAGCAGGTTCTCCCCACTCAGTGACGCACCCACTGAGAATCCTGTTGAAAGTGCCCTAGTTATTGGCGATTCTATTACACAGAACGTGAAAATAGAGACACCAGCCACCATAGTCACATGTTTGCCTGGGGCCAGAGCACCTGACATCAAAGCAAATTTAAAAGTGCTGGCTAATGCTAAACGTAAATATTCTAAAATCATTATCCACGTCGGCACAAATGATGTTCGACTTCGCCAGTCGGAGATCACTAAAATTAACATTAAAGAGGTGTGTGAACTCGCAAATTCAATGTCAGCAAAAGTAATTTGTTCTGGCCCTCTTCCTGTTCGTCGGAGTGATGAGACAGTTAGCAGGTTATCATCACTCAATGGCTGGCTGTCTAAGTGGTGTGCGCAGAATAATATAGGTTTCTTAGACAATTGGAAAAGCTTTTGGGCCAGACCTGATCTGTTGAAAAGAGATGGTATTCATTCCTCCCGGGATGGTGCTGCTCTTCTATCTAGAAATTTGGCAAATAGTCTTAGAGCTGAAACATGACAAACCAGGGCCCAGATCAGGACGCAGACAAACTGGCTGAACCGACCGTCTGCTAGCCGCCTCACGTCACAAAACCTCAAATAAGTCACAGCACATAGAAACTCTTTCACCTAGATATTATCACATAGAGACTGTGTCTGTACCTCGAACTAGTAAATACAAAAAACTTCCGAAACCTTTTAAGGGTAAAAATGTAATTGATGTTCAAAAAATGAAAATCACAGATAAATCAGATAAACAAATGATAAAGCTTGGGTTACTGAATATTAGATCTATTTCTTCAAAAGCACTTATTGTAAATGAAATTATCACAGACAATAAACTAGACTTGCTGTGTTTGACAGAAACCTGGCTAAAACCAGACGATTACATTACTTTAAATGAATCTAGTCCTCAAGGTTATGATTATCGACACAATCCTCGACAGAAAGGCAAAGGGGGAGGTGTTGCTGTAATTTATAGTAATATATTCAGAATCACTCAAAAGAATTTCAAATATAATTCCTTTGAAGTGATGGTGCTTTATGTAACATTATGTAAGTTGACATTTGTGCTGGCTACGGTATACAGGCCACCAGGGCACCATACTGACTTTATCAAAGAATTTGCTGATTTTCTATCAGAGTTAGTACTGGCTGCGGATAAAGTCCTTGTTGTTGGTGATTTTAATATCCATGTAGATAATAATAAAGACGCATTTGGATTGTCATTTGCAGACATTTTAAACTCTATTGGAGTTAGACAACACGTGTCAGGACCCACTCATTGTCGTAATCATACCCTAGATCTAATACTGTCGCATGGAATTGATATTGATGCTGTTGAAATTCTACAGCAGAGTGATGATATATCAGATCATTATTTAGTCTCGTATATAATACAATTAACCAAGGCTACAAAACCACCACCCAGCCATAAATATTGTAGAACCATCACGTCTATGTCACAGACACGCCAGGCTCCACCTCACCACAGTACCCACGCACCCAATCACCAGCGTACTAATCACCGCCACCTGCATCTCATTCACTCTGCAATCACCAGCACTACAAAGCCACCACATTCACACACACTCACTGTCCGGTCTCGTTTGCACTACTTCACGTAAATGCTTACCTCAAGGACTCCCCATCGATATACCTACCTGCTCCAGCGATCTCCTTCATCTCCTTCGTCTCCTGGTCCCTTCGTGTGCTTACCCTTCTGTGTGTGTGAGTGTCTCCAACGTCTCCCTCCATCTCATCTCAGCTCCTGGATCCACATATCATACAAGGACAGTATTACTTTATATTCATCTCTCAAGAACCTGATAACAGCCATTATCACTCTGTTTTCCACCTATTGTTCAATAAAACTCACCTGGATTGCTTTTATCTCTGCCTCCGTGTCTATATCATAACAGTCTACCACTAAAGATTGCTTTATAAATAATCTCCCTGAGCAGTTTCATCGCCTTAGTATACCTGACAACTTAGAAGAACTCGATGCTGCAACAGAAACTATTGGCTCTCTCTTTTCCAGCACATTAGATGCAGTCGCTCCTTTACGTCTAAAGAAGATTAAGGAAACTAATCCAACGCCGTGGTATGATGAGCACACTCGGGCTCTAAAACGAGCTGTTAGAAAAGCTGAACGTAGTTGGAAGAAAACAAAACTAGAAGTTTTTCGCCTTTCGTGGAAAGAAAAAATGATTGAGTACAGAACGGCTATAAGAAATGCTAGATCTACTTATTTTTCAAATCTCTTAATAGAAAACAAACATAATCCTATGTATTTATTTGACACAGTGGCTAAATTAACTAGAAACAGAGATTCAATTGCTGACGTTTCCATAGAGCACAGCAGTAATGACTTTATGAACTTCTTTACTTGCAAGATTGACAATATTAGAGAGAAAATTAAAAACATGCAACCGTCTACAGTTTTGCTTCAGACAGTGCACTGTAGTGTCCCTGAGGTAAAACTAGAATCATTCGCCGCTATAGGAGAGGAAGAATTATCTAAACTTATCAAATCATCAAAATCAACAACATGTATGTTAGACCCAATGCCGACTAAACTACTGAAAGAAATGCTTCCAGAGGTCGTAAGTCCACTTAATTCATGTTTAACACTAGGATACGTGCCAAAAACCTTTAAGCAGGCTATTATTAAACCTCTTATTAAAAAACCTCAACTAGATCCGAGAGATTTAGTAAATTACAGGCCAATCTCGAATCTACCTTTTCTGTCAAAGATACTAGAAAAGGCAGTTTCAACACAACTGTGCTCCTTTTTAGAAAGGAATGGAATCTGTGAGGATTTCCAGTCAGGATTTAGACCATACCATAGTACTGAGACTGCTCTTGTTAGAGTTACAAACGATCTACTCTTATCATCTGTTCGTGGCTGTATTTCTCTATTAGTGTTATTAGATCTCAGTGCTGCTTTTGACACTATCGATCACAACATTCTTCTAAAAAGACTTGAAAACTATATTGGCATTAGTAGAATTGCTTTGGCATGGTTCAAATCTTACTTATCTGACGTTATCAGTCTGTCGTAGTTAATGAAGAGATGTTGTATCGATCACAGGTTCAATATGGAGTACCACAAGGCTCAGTACTAGGACCGTTGCTTTTCACTCTGTACATGCTGCCCTTAGGAGAGATAATTAGGAAGCATGGTATTAGTTTTCACTGCTACGCTGACGATACTCAGCTCTATATTTCCTCGCGCCCTGACGAAACCTACAAATTCACAAAACTAACAGAATGCATAGCTGACATTAAAAACTGGATGACAAGAAATTTCTTATTATTAAATTCAGAAAAAAACTGATATCCTAATCTTTGGACCAAAAACTACCTCACGAAAAAACCTTGAGTACTCTCTAACACTTGACGGGTGCTCCATTAAATCTTCGTCCTCAGTTAGGAACCTGGGTGTGCTCTTTGATACCAATCTTTCATTTGAAAGTCATGTTTCCAGTATCTGTAAAACCGCCTTCTTCCATCTAAAAAATATATCTAAATTACGACATATGCTCTCAATGACAAATGCGGAACAGTTGGTTCATGCATTCATGACCTCAAGACTAGATTACTGTAACGCTCTACTGGGTGGTTGTTCTGCTCGGCTTTTAAACAGACTACAGTTGGTCCAAAATGCGGCAGCTAGAGTTCTTACTAGAACCAGAAAGTATGACCATATTAGCCCAGTTCTGTCAACATTACATTGGCTCCCTATTAAACATCGTATAGATTTTAAAATCTTGCTGCTTACTTATAAAGCTCTAAATGGTTTAGCTCCCCAGTACCTAAGTGAGCTCTTAATGCATTATAGTCCTTCACGTTTATTGTGATCTCAGAATTCAGGCCAGTTGATAATACCCAGAATATCAAAATCAACTGAAGGCGGCAGATCCTTTTCCTATTTAGCACCTAAACTCTGGAACAATCTTCCTAGCATTGTTCGGGAAGCAGACACACTCTGTCAGTTTAAATCTAGACTAAAAACAGATCTCTTTGCTCTTGCATACACATAACACATTATCAATACATTAACATTTTTCAAATCCGTTAAAGAATTTTTACGCTGCAATAATTAGGTCGGCCGGAACCGAGAACATTTCCTATAACACTAGATATACCTGTACATCAGAATAAGAATGGCATCTATGCTAATATCTGTCTCTCTGCTTATGCTGAGGTTTGCCGGGTGCTGGATCCAGGCCGTATCCAGATCAGATGGAGAACCTATGTCTGGACCTGACTACAACGTAGCCCAGGAGACAATGGGCCTACAGATCCAGTCCTGGCTGCATCTATAATTCAGATTTTTAATCCCTGTATCCGCTTACATATATTTATATATAATCTATTTTTAATCTCTATAATAAAAATGTATAATTCAGATTTTGATCTCCATATCCATTTACATATATTATATATATCTTCCAAGGGTTTTTTTCCCTCCTAGGACTTTTTTCCCAGTGCTAGCACGCTGGGTTTTTCTCCTAGGGGTTTTTTTCCATCCCTGGGAGTCAGCCGACATTGGCTTAATGTAGCACCATCTTGTATATGTTACATATTACCACGCTTGTTTGTACAGCTTATTTTTAACCACTTCCCTTTTTTTCTGTGCTTCTAATATGTAAAGCTGCTTTGAAACAATTACCAATTGTAAAAGCGCTATATAAATAAATTTGACTTGACTTGACTTAATATTAAGATTAATGTAGCTATATCCAGTAAATCTGATTAACTGATTTACATATTCATAATTACTCATAATTAATAAATCAGATAGAGTTATGAATAATTATTAATATTTCCCCTTTGAGTTAATTCGCTACAGAGAATATCACCTCATCCTGAAGGCTGAGAAAAGCAGTTTCCATCAAGAATCCATCCATTTCCTCGGTTACCAGATCAGCAAGAAAGGCATCAAGATGGATGAGGGGAAGGTATCCACCATTAAATTTCCACTTTCATGAAAATTCTCCCACAATTCCTTGGCTTTGCAAACTTCTACCGTTGTTTCATCCATAATTACAGTACCATCACTGCTCCTCTTACCTCTCTGTAAAAGGGCAGGCCCAAATCTCTGTCCTGGACCACGCCATGCAAGAGCTCAAAACGGCTTTCACTTCTGCACCACTCTCCAGCTCCGCCTTGTCAAGAGGATCCCCTGGCTTCGCCTCCAGTTGCCAAGCCCATCACGTGAATTCTTTCCAAGTATTCCTTGGAAAGTATTCCTTTCCAAACCCTTTGTGGTCGAAGTTGATGCCTCAACTTCAGGAGTAGGCGCAGCATTGTCCCAGCAGCAGGAGAAGTCATCCAAACTCCTTCCTTGCACCGCCTTTTCCAAGAAACTCACTCTGGCGGAGCAAAATCTCCGTGAAGACAAGAGGACTGAATTCAAGACAGGCAAGATGGGCATTATTCTTCAAACATTTCCACTTTACCATCTCATATCGACCCGGGTCCACGAACGTTACAGGGTATGTTTTATCCCGTCTCCATACCCCAGAAGACAACATTAAACATCCAGAGCCAGTGTTTCCCTCCTCCCTTGTAATCAGTCCCATCCAGTGGAACATTGATGAACAAATAACTTAGTCCTCTGCCACAGATCTTGCTCCACTTTGGTGCCCTCCAGTGCACACCTATGTTCCCAGAGCTCAACGACTTCAGTTAATTCAATCCTCTCACTCCTCTTTGTGCACTGGCCACTCAGGGACCAGTCAAGTAATGTCACGGATATAGAATGGATATTTTAATGTATATGCCCTGTTGTAAGCTGAGTCCCAAGTACATCGGTCCCTTTCAGGTCGTAAAACAATCCCGTCACCTATGAGTTACAACACCCAGCACATTACAGAATTCACCCTGCCTTCCATGTTTCACCCCTCAAACCTCTAGTTCCACATGTTTCCAAAAGTAATTCCTAGTGTTTTGTGATTCTTATCTATGCTCCGCTCCAGTGCTGTTCAACTGATGTGTGCTGCTCTGCAGTCCTCTCCATCCATCCATTAATTCACCATCTGTAAGAAAGACATTCAAACCTCATCCTCTATATATATATATATATATATATATATATATATATATATATATATATATATATATATATATACACACATTTTGTTTTGCCCTTGTTCCATACATTTTAAAATAAAAAACCCTTCATAAAATATAAATTAATGCATTTTAAGAACATTTTTCATCATTTCCAAAAGTTAAATGAAGAAGCCTCGGGTTGAAGGAAATGCAAATTCACGCCCGTACAGTAGAGGGCGCAGCTCAAACAAACCTTTCAGATGTGCTGCTATTCTGGGGTGCATTTCCTAAAAGCATCATTAGCCAACTATGGTCGCAACAAAGAATTGTGTTGGTAACAACGGAATTGGTGAACATGGCTTTGGGAAATTCACCCCTGGATTTCTGAAGTATAGGATGCTGGAGAACAAAGTTCAACACTCTTTCTTCAGCAATGAAAACAAAAAATGAATCACAAATGTGAATGTGATGTTTGTCTAAAGTCATTTTTGCTTATTCGTATGTTTTATGTAAATGTTGCAGGTTTGCGTAATATTCTGAGTTTGCATTTCACTGTTTTTATTAATTTTGAGGAATACTGAATCTGTTTTTGTGCAAGTGAGGTGAGTAAATGCTCACATTCAGTCTAGAACTACAATAACCATCATGTTTACACAATGCACACAACACCTCTGCACTTACTCCTGATATCTCTCAACATGGGGACAGGTGTCAATTCATGTGAAAACAGTCAAGAAAACTTGCGTTTGAAAAAGTAACTTTTGTTGTAAAATTCATGCATTACTTTACTTGTTACTTGAAAACTAACAAAAACTAATTAAAACTAATCTGACTAAGTAACTCATGTTTCTTGTAATGCATTACCTACAACATTGGTGTTAATTTGTACATTATTCAAATGTGTTTAATGTAAAAAAAAATTAAAATTTCATTAAAACTAAAATATGCTTAAAAAAATCCTAAGCAAATGTTTTTTTGATTCCTCCAGTGAAACTGACATCATACCTGTGTAATTTCTGTCTCTAGAGAAATTCTTTGGAAATAACTAGAGGTTAGTTTAATGTTTTCTTTATCTAAATACAGTTCGCGAGCAGAGGGACTTATTAAATGTGTTAAACATGTTTGCAATATGTTCAGCTGTTTATCAGTTCATTCACACCCGTCCTCATTAAACTACAAAAGAATCACACTTTATTCTGATTTATCCCTACAGGAGTGAACATTCACCTGCAGCTCAGAGGGTCTGGAGTTGCATCATTCTGTGCTAATTAGAAAATGCAGTCAACAAACAAACAATATGTATTGTGAAGATGAGAAAAGCCTTATTTATAGAGTTAAAACAAACTAAATTAACATATGAATAAAAAAAATATTTTATAGCCTTTTAAAAAGCCTTTTAATATGGTGTTCCTGTTGTGTTTTTGTATAAAACATTTGTGTGTAGAATTAGACATAATGGTCAGGTCAAGAATTAGGCCCAGGATATATGGTTGATTTCTTTAAAAAAAAAAATAGAAATAAATAAATAAAAAATAATAGTCTTTTGCTCTGTTCCAAAACCTAGGTAGGAAACTAATTTATTTATTATTGATACTTTTCAGTGTTGAATGAACTGTAAAGGGCATTTCTCTCACTTCATCCAACATCCTGGCCCCTGGTTTCACAGACAAGGCTTGAGCCTAGTCCTAGACTAAAATACATGTTTGAGCTGTTTTAACTGAAAGTAACTTCTACTGGCATATCTTAAAATATGTCAGTGCCTTTGTTTTGGCTCAAGATGCACACCAGTAATGTCTTTTTCCTAAGACACGTTTATAAAAGCTACTCAAATGTCCTAATTAAATGAAAGCCTAATCCTGGCTTAATCTAAGCCCTGTCTGGATATATTTGATCAAGTTTATCGCAGTGCATTATGGGATTGAAAATTATCTTAATCTTGCATTTGTATCTTTGAGGTCCATGTTGAGTGCTTCAGCAAATTGCAACCCTTACCAGATATGGACCAATAAACTGGTAAATAAAGTGCAGGATGCATTAATTTGATATAAAAGTGACAGTAAAGATTTAGAATTTAACGAAATACTTATATTTCAAATGAATGCAAGATGAATAATTATTAAGATAAAATAATGCATAGTTCAAGTACTTAGCTGTTATTTGCTGCCTCATCATGTAGGAGGGTCAGAGAAGATGATTAAGAGTATTTAAGGGCCTCTCACTGTTAAAGTTACAAACTACCGACTAAGTTTTCTGAAACAGGCAGGATGGATTTATCATCACAAGAATATGATCCCACTGAGTTTTGTTTTCCTGCAGTGAACAACTCTTGTCTTAAAGGCACACATATTGTGTCCACTCAGACTGTGTTGTATTTCATATTGGTGTCGGCGATGACTTTGACCATTCTAGGAAATTCTGTGGTCATCATCTCCATAGCGCACTTCAAACAGCTCCAGACTCCCACTAACATCCTGGTGATGTCTCTGGCTCTCGCGGATCTTCTGCTTGGACTGGTGGTCATGCCTTTCAGTATGATCCGCTCTGTCGATGGCTGCTGGTACTATGGAGATGCCTTCTGTTTGCTCCACTCCACTTTTGACTTATTTCTTACATCTGTGTCTATTTTTCATCTAATTTTTATTGCTATTGATCGACATCAGGCTGTGTGTTATCCTCTTCAGTACCCTACGAGAATAACCATACCTATTGCATGGGTCATGGTGCTGATAAGTTGGAGCATGGCTGCGTTATATTCGTATGGATTAGTGTACTCAAAAGCTAATGTGGAAGGACTGGAGGAATTTATTGAATCCATATACTGTATGGGAAGTTGCACTCTGCTTTTCAATGCATTGTGGGGGGCTTTAGACACACTAATAGGGTTTTTTTTGCCCTGTTCTGTCATGGTTGGACTATATGCAAGAATTTTTGTGGTTGCAAAAAAGCATGCTAGAAAACTTGATGCAAACCAGCATGAAAATGAGAATGTGTTTAAAAGCTCTCGACGATCTGAGCGTAAAGCAGCAAAAACTCTCGGTGTGGTCATGGGTGCCTTTATTATTTGCTGGCTGCCTTTTTTTATTAACTCTATGATTGATCCCTACATCAACTTTTCTACCCCAGTTGCTCTTTTTGAAGTGTTTGTCTGGTTAGGTTACATTAACTCAACCATAAACCCCATCATATATGGCCTTTTCTACCCATGGTTTAGAAAAACCCTTTCTCTTATTTTAACAATGAGAATATTTGAACCAAACTCGTCAGATATCAGTGTTTTCACTGTTTGATTCCAATTCTGAATTCACCGTGCAGCACACTGATGCTTCCTTTTGCAGATCACATAAAGAATGGATGATATTAATTACACATTGCATCCTGAATTATGAATAACCTACTTGAATTCTGATTTGATGTTATGAACACTTTTTAAAAAAGTAGGTTTTAATCAAATTTCAGTTCAGATGCAAAAGTGGCATGCTTGTGTGCAGCTAAGGGCATATGTAGGAGATCTACTGTATAAAAGCCTTCCAAGAGATGGGCATCCCTTAGCGTCATTATTCATCTCAATGGCATATGCTCATGAAATACACCTTCTTGTTGCTGTTTTATATATATATATATATATATATATATATATATATATATATATATATATATATATATATATATATATATATATATATATAAAACAGCAACAAGAAAGTGTGTTCCTATACTTTACACAATATACTTTAAGAGGGTGGTTTATGAATTGGGCCCAAAGACATCTTTAATGGTCTGGGCAAGAACATAAAGCTCTTTTGCCTTCTTGTGCATTCACCAGTCATGTCTATTAAAAATTGGGTAATATGTTATGGTCCGTGGCGCTGCATTTTGATTCATATGCTTTATCTGTCTTTTGGGGATGCCACTAAACAGATCAGTACCATAATTAATTCTACTAGTAACAAATGGATGGATTTTCAGCTTTGCCATGGGATAAAATGGCATAGCTTTCATTTATTATTTACACTATTTAATTTAAGTTATTGTTGTTAACTACAATAGGCAGCAAGGGGTGCTCATCCTGTGGTCTGTGTGGGTCCTATACTGTAACAAGCACCGTCCTTCAGATGAGAAGTTAAACCGAGGTCCCTCTCTGTGGTCATTAAAAATCCCTTGGCACGTCTTGTAAAGAGTAGGGGTATAACCCCAGTGTCCTGGCCAACTTCCCTCCATTAGCCCTTACCAGTCATGGCCTCCTATTGTAATCCTTTGAATTTGCTTTATCAATCTCTCTCTCTCTTGTCTCCACCTATAGCTGGTGTGTGGTGAGCGCACTGGCACCACTGTACTGTGGCTGCTGTCACATCATCCAAGTGGATGCTGCACACTGGTGTTTGAGGAGAGACCCCTGATATGAATGTAAAGCGCTTTGGGATACAGTATTACATAAGAAAAGCGCTGTATAAATGCCTCATTCATTCACTCATACTGATGACGTGTTTACTGGCACAAGGGCGGGACATCCTGTCACTCACATTTGATCCACCAATAGAAAACCACAACCATCCAATCAATTCCTGATGGACAAATCAAGTCCCGCCAAACAGTTTTTCTTGTTTGAAATAAAGAAGAAAAGATTATTGCAACTTCCATTTCATGCAGACTTATGTGAAAATATGAAAATAAAAACTAATTTAAAAATGTAATAATGTGATGATGTGGGAGGGTCAGAGAAGAGCATGAAAAATATTTTAAGGCCTAACCCGTCCAGCTAAAGCAGAATAAAGAGTCATGTTTTCATAGACAAAGAAGAAGAAAACATGCAGTGAACAACTCTTGTCTTAAAGGCACACATCTTGTGTCCACTCAGACTGTGTTGTATCTCATATTGGTGTCGGCGATGACTGTGACTATTCTAGGAAATTTGGTGGTCATCATCTCCATAGCACACTTCAACAGCTCCAGACACCCACTAAGATCCTGGTGATGTCTCTGGCTCTCGCGGATCTTCTGCTTGGACTGGTGGTCATGCCTTTCAGTATGATCCGTTCTGTCGATGGCTGCTGGTACTATGGAGATGCCTTCTGTTTGCTCCACTCCACTTTTGACTTATTTCTTACAGCTGTGTCTATTGCGCATCTTGTTTGTATTGCAATTGACCGACATCAGGCTGTGTGTTATCCTCTTCAGTACCCTACAAGAATAACCATACCTGTTGCATGGGTCATGGTGCTGATAAGTTGGACCTTGGTTGCAGCCTATTCATATGGTATAGTGTACTCAAAAGCTAATGTGGAAGGACTGGAGAAATATATTGAATCAATATACTGTATGGGAAGTTGCACTTTGCTTTTCAATGCATTGTGGGGGGCTATAGACACATTAATAGGTTTTTTCTTGCCTTGTATCATGGTTGGACTTTATGCAAGAATTTTTGTGGTTGCAAAAAAGCATGCTAGAAAACGTCTCGGTTACAAAGGTAACCCTCGTTCCCTGAAGCCGAACCAAGCAGGCGGCAGCACAGCAGGACAACAACTGTGGCGACGGGACGTACGTCTCCGTTCCCTCCTTCAGGGAACGAGGGTTACCTTTGTAACCGAGACGTTCCCATTCAGTCGGTCACGTTCGACGTACGTCGGACAGACCGACGAATAGGAATCCCTACCAAAGCGCCACAGGAGCTGCCCTCCTCCAGCGCTCTGTTGTAAGCCACCTGAACCCCCTTGCCTGCGGACGGTGGGACAGGGCTAACACACAGAGAGGGTCGATCACTGTTGTTCCAAAACCCATTCAGTGAGACTATTGGATAACGCTGGGAAAGCGTAACCTTCGTTTGAAGGAACGCTGCGGAAGCCACATCCTTCCCCGAAGGAGTTATGTGGAGAAGTACATATGGACTAACCCTGTAGGGCTGTGCTACATATGGAAGAACTGGGGTGACTCCAACTCGATAGAGATGGGTTCTCCCAGAGGGAAAGACACGGGCTTCGTTTAAGAGCAGCCGTGGAAAAGCCATATGGGATCCCCGTAGGGTCACACATATGGAACCCAGCCTAAATCCGGTTCTCAAGGATACAACGGAGTATAGGCCTGGCGCCAGATGCTCCGCCACGTCGGCTGCCGAAGGGTAACCGGAGGACTCAACAGGGTCTGCCCGTAGGGACTCTCTGGAGAATAGAACGCGCATGTAACGCAGCAAGCCGACACTAAGCCGGGGCCTCTCCGTGCCTCTGACCTGAGGCGAGAACACGGGAGGAGACCGGCTCGACACGAAGGCTATAGTATCTAGCGAACGTGTTAGGTGTCGCCCAGCCCGCAGCTCTACAAATGTCTGTAGCGAGGCGCCACGAGCCAGCGCCCAGGAGGATGCCACACCTCTCGTGGAGTGAGCATGCAACCTGAGCGGGCAGGGCACGCCCTGAGCTAGGTAAGCCAGGGCGATGGCATCCACTATCCAGTGGGCCATCCTCTGCTTGGAGACAGCCTTTCCCTTCTGCTGGCCTCCGTAACAGACAAAGAGCTGGTCTGAGGTCCTGAAGCTTCGAGTTCTGTCTATGTACAGTCGCAAGGCGCGAACTGGACAGAGCAAAGCCAGGGCTGGGTCTGCCTCCTCCGAGGGCAGCGCTTGCAGGCTCACTACCTGGTCCCTGAAGGGAGTGGTAGGAACCCTGGGCACATAGCCAGGCCGGGGTCTTAGTACCACATGGCTATCACCCGGCCCGAACTGTAGGCACGATTCGTCGACCGAAAATGACTGCAGGTCCCCTACCCTCTTGACGGAGGCCAATGCCACCAGCAGCAAAGTCTTCATAGACAGAATCTTTAAGTCTGCTGACAGCAAAGGCTCAAAGGGAGCAATCTGAAGTGCTCTGAGCACCAGAGTAAGGTCCCAATAGGGTATGGAGGGGGGACGAGGAGGATTTAACCGTCTCGCCCCCCTAAGGAACCTGACGACCAGGTCGTGCTGACCAACAGATTTGCCATCTATGTGGTCGTGGTAAGCGGAGATAGCAGCAGAATGGACTTTGAGGGTGGAGGGGGACAGCCTACGCTCCAACCCCTGCTGCAAGAAGGAAAGCACGACACCGATCGAGCATCTTCGGGGGTCTTCCCGGCGAGAAGAGCACCACTCGACGAACAGGTTCCACTTCGAGGCGTAAGCACGTCTCGTAGACAGTGCGCGAGCCGAAGTGATGGTGTTAAGTACCTCGGGGGTAAGTCACCTAGAACCTCCGCGTCCCGTCCAGGGACCAGACATGGAGTTTCCAGAGGTCTGGACGCGGGTGCCAAAGAGTGCCCCGTCTCTGAGAAAGAAGGTCGTTCCTCAGAGGAATGGGCCAGGGAGGGGCTGTCGCGAGGAGTGAGAGTTCTGGGAACCAGGTCCGGTTGGGCCAGTAAGGCGCAATCAGCAAGACCTGCTCCTCGTCCTCCCTGACTTTGCACAGAGTCTGTGCAAGTAGGCTCACTGGGGGAAACGCATATTTGCGCAGGCCCCGGGGCCAGCTGTGTGCCAGTGCGTCTGTCCCGAGTGTTCCCCCGGTCAGAGAGTAAAACAACTGGCAGTGGGAGGTTTCTGGTGAGGCAAACAGGTCTACCTGAGCCTCTCCGAACTCTCTCCAGATCAGCTGAACCACCTGGGGGTGGAGTCGCCATTCTCCTGGCAGCGCAGCTCGTGATAGCTCGTCGGCCACACGGTTGAGCACACCGGGGACATGAATGGCGCGAAGCGACCTCAGAAACTTCCGACTCCACAGGAGGAGATGGCGGGCGAGTTGTGACATGCGACGGGAGCGTAGACCACCTTGATGGTTGATGTACGCAACGGTCGCAGTGTTGTCCGTACGGACCAGTACATGCTTGCCCCGTAGCAGGCCTTTGAGGCGGCTCAGAGCAAGGCGTACTGCCAGCAACTCGAGGCAGTTGATGTGCCAATGCAGATGGGGTCCCGTCCAAACCCCTGACACTGCATGCCCGTTGTACGTGGCACCCCAGCCGGTGGCAGAAGCATCTGTGAACACCACAGCATGCCGGGACACCTGTTCTAAGGGCACTCCTGCCCGAAGAAACAAGGGGTCCGACCACGGACTGAAGGTTCGGCGGCACTCCTGAGTGATTGACACCCGGAACGTGCTATGCTGCCACGCCCATCTCGGGACTCGGCCGTGAAGCCAGTGCTGAAGCGGTCTCATATGAAGCAGACCGAGCGGTGTTACAGCCGCAGCAGCCGCCATATGCCCCAGGAGCCTCTGAAAGAATTTCAGTGGGACCGCTGTCCTGCCGTTGAACGTATTCAGGCAGTTCAACACTGACCGAGCACGTTCCTCTGTGAGGCGTGCTATCTGCTCGACCGAATCCAACTCCATACCGAGAAAAGAGATCCTCTGCACCGGGGCGAGTTTGCTCTTTTCCCAGTTGACCTGAAGCCCCAACTGGCTGAGGTGTCTGAGCACCAAATCCCTGTGTTCGCACAACTAATCCCGGGACTGTGCTAAAATGAGCCAGTCGTCGAGATAGTTGAGAATGCGAACACCCTGTTCTCTCATGGGAACAAGGGCTCCCTCCACGACCTTCGTGAAGACGCGGGGAGTAAGGGCCAGCCCGAAGGGTAGGACTCTGTACTGATATGCCCGACCTTCGAACGCGAACCGCAGGAAAGGCCTGTGTCGCGGAAGGATCGAGACATGAAAGTACGCGTCCTTCAGGTCGATCGCTGCAAACCAATCCCGGGGACGGACGCATTCGAAAATGCGTTTCTGCGTGAGCATCTTGAACGGTAGCTTGTGAAGGCTCCGATTCAAGACGCGCAGATCCAGGATCGGTCGTAACCCGCCGCTTTTCTTGGGTACAATGAAGTAGGGACTGTAGAACCCTGACCTCATATCGGCTGGAGGGACCGGCTGTATCGCATCCTTCGCCAGTAGGACTGCGATCTCCGCACGCAAGACAGGGGCATCGACATCTTTCACTACAGTGAAGTGGACACCCCTGAACCTGGGGGGACGCCGGGCGAACTGAATCGCATAGCCGAGCCTGATGGTCCGAATGAGCCAGCGGGACGGACTGGTGAGCGCTAACCAGGCCCCCAGAGACCGTACCAGCGGGACCAGAGGAACCACAGGCGCACCCGCAGCGGGGCAGCGAGGTGGAACGCAGGGACGCGGCCCGGGGGGCTCTCTCTGCGAGGCGGCCCGACGCGGCGTCACAGTGTGCTGTGCAACACTTACCTGCTTCCACGGGTGGACAGAGGGAGCAGTCGAGGCTTTGACTGCCTGCTGCTCGCTGCTGTCCGCTGGCGAGAGAAGAGGGGGATGAGAGTGGTGAGGTTCTTGCCCTCCCACTGCTCTCCGAGCCCTCTTCGGACCCGGAGATAGAGGAAACTGCTCTTTTATTGAGAATTTGGGTACCGCTGGCTGTTGGGCCAGCGGCGGAACAAAAACAAAAGGAAACAAAAGATTTTCCACCCGGCCCTCCTCCGGGGGAAGGAGCGGTGCGGTCACCACCTCCTGTAGAGCAGTCCTCTCCATCTCCGGGTCGCCCGTCCTAGGGCCGCTTGGACTTGGCCTAGCCACCCTTCTTCTTGGGGGGTGGCGGGACGGGCTGGGCGCCCCGACCGCGACCGGCTCCACGGCGCCGCTTAGCCGGAGGCTGCTGCTGCTGGGGCGCGGGAGCGGGGGCGGCCGCAGGGGGGCGCCCTCGGCGACGAGCAGTCTGAGGTGCTGCGGGCGGTGGTGGAGCAGCAGCTGACCGCCTCGGCAGGATATGACTGATGGCCTCAGACTGCTTTTGTACAGTCGAGAACTGTTGGGCAAAGTTCTCGACCGCGTCGCCGAAGAGGCCGGTCTGGGACACGGGGGAATTAAGAAACCTGACCTTGTCGGTATCCCTCATGTCCGCGAGACACAGCCAGAGATGGCGCTCCTGGACCACAAGTGTGGACATCGCACGACCCACTGACCGCGCCGTAACCTTCGTCGCACGAAGCGCGAGGTCCGTCGCGGCACGAAGTTCCTGAAGAACTTGTGGGTCATGACCACCCTTGTGCAGATCCCTCAGTGCCTTGGCCTGATGGACCTGCAACAACGCCATAGCGTGTAGGGCAGAGGCAGCTTCCCCACAGGCCTGGTAAGCCTTGCCGGTAAGATCCGACGAGTGCTTACAGGCCCGGGAAGGGAGAGACGGCTCCCCCCGCCAGGTGGAGTTAGGGCACAGTTGCATAGCAACTCCCCCGTTCTTCAAACACGCGCTCCCCCGGCAGCTCTACTGGCTGCGGAGTGCAGGAGGGATGAGGGTTCCTAGGGGGTTGGTTCCCCGAAGGAAGCGCGCTCACCGTGATCCTCAGGTCACCAGTGCCGCTGCCCGAAGCAACCCTCTGAGGAGGATTGGAACGAGGCAACGGCACCGCGACTCCGCCCCTTTGCAGGAACTGGAGTCTAGACCGCAACTCCGCGACGGTCATCATCCCACAATGGGTACATGACTCGTCCACAAACGCCGCCTCAGCGTGCCTTAAGCCCAAGCACGCGATACAGCGTTGGTGACCATCCCGGGGCGCCAGGTAACGACCGCATCCAGCAGCACACAAGTAGAACGACATCTTTAAAAAGACGCGAACTACTCGTGTAAGCTCTTTCAAGGACTGACTCTTTTAGGTGCTGAAGCACGCAGGGGAATAGCCGCTGCAGCACAGACAGGGAATGTGCAGCCTGTCGTGTGCACTCTCTTTGCAGACGCTGCTCTTACCAGCTGTGAGAACAGCTTTTTAGCGCTCTTAAAGCGCACCGTCACCAGCCGTGAAAACGGCCTTCACGCTGATACACAGCTTAATTTGCTCAAATAAAAAAAGGCAAAACACAAAGCAAAGAAGAAAAAATCGGCCCCGCTGCTGTGCTGTTCCTCCTGCACCGGACGAGAAGAGCAGTCAGAGAGAGAGCTGGCTCGTTGAAGTCCGTTCTTCAAACACTCGCTCGTAGAAACCACCGTGTTTGCAGTAGTTCGGCTCCGAAGCGAAAAGCTGAAGATGCAACGCACCTGCTGCTCATTATATACCCGCGCTGCGAGGTGAGCAGCTGATGCAGATGATTGCATGCCAATGTGCATTGGCTCGTTTAGTTACACTCGAAGTAGATTGGCTTCTCTGGCGAGATTCCTATTCGTCGGTCTGTCCGACGTACGTCGAACGTGACCGACTGAATGGGAACTTGATGATGCAAACCAGCAGGAAAATGAGAACGTGTTTAAAAGCTCTCGACGATCTGAGCGTAAAGCAGCAAAAACTCTCGGTGTAGTCATGGGTGCCTTTATTATTTGCTGGCTGCCGTTTTTTGTTAACTCTATGATTGATCCCTACATCAACTTTTCCACCCCAATTGCTCTTTTTGAAGTGTTTGTCTGGTTAGGCTACATTAACTCAACCATAAACCCCATCATATATGGTCTTTTCTACCCATGGTTTCGAAAATCTCTCATTATAACAATGAGAATATTTGAACCAAACTCATCTGACATCAATGTTTTCACTGTTTGATTCCATTTCTGAATTCACCGTGCAGCACACTGATGCTTCCTATAGCAAATCATATAAAGAACATTGTAAAATCAGATGTTTAATCTGTGCTAAATTAAAGGGTGACCTAAAATCAGATCTCTGGCACACTTACAGTACATTATGGATGACATTAATTGCACATTGCATCCCAAATTATGAAAAACCTAATTGAATTCTGATTTGATGTTTCGAGCATTTTTAAAATTTAACCAGTTTTCAGTTCACATTCAAAAGTGGCATGCTTTATGGCATATTTCTTCAGTAGGTTTCAGTATTTTTTAACCCAAGGAGATCTAGCTTTTATTAATCTCAGTGGCATTTGCTCTGCTGGCCAGAAATATGATCATCTTGTTGCCATTTTTTCAAATTAATACTGAAGATGTATTGTACCGTATATTGTTTGTATATTCTTATATATATATTAAAGGATGGGGGGGCATCCTTTATAGCATAAAGCTCTTTGCCTTCTTGTGCCGTTCACCAGTGTGTCTATTAAAAATGGGTGATGTGTCATGATCTGTGGTGTTGCATTTTGATTCATAGGAATTATTTGTCTTTTGGGGAGGCCACTAAACAGGGGTGCATTTCCCAAAGCGACTATGGTCGCAAGTTCCGTCATTACCAATAGATTTCAATGGGACTTACGACTGTTCTCCAATGATGCTTTCGGGAAATGCACCCCAGGTCTGTACCATACTTAATTCTACTAGTAACAAACAGATGGATTCCCAGCTTTGCCATGGGAAAAATGGCATAGCTTTCATTTATACTATCATTTACACTATTTAATTTAAGATGGCTTATTATAGTTAACTAAAACACTAAAACTAAAATCTTAAAGTAACATTTTTACTACTTGAATTAAAATAAATTTAAGTGAAATAAAATATAAAAACTTAAACTTAGTTGCCAAGGCAACATTTCTGATGTTCATTTAGTTTAACTTAATATATTAAAAAAAACTAAAACTGAAACTGAAATAATACAAATTATAGACATTTAAAAATGGACAATGAACAATTCTATTTTTTTATGGAATATTGCAGTATTTATTATAAATAATTTATCCGTGCACATTAGTGTGGCCCTTATTGGGGGGTGATTTAGTAACGTATGCAAAATTTCATCCAGATAATTTGTCATTTAAGGTATGCTCAAAGCATGCATCTTTTTATCAACAGGTACTTGATATCTGATTGGTGATATTAGTGAAAGTTTCGTTCACTGTTAAAATTTTGTCTGTTTTTGATATCAGATGGCCACTTTGTGTAACCAGGATGAAGTATACTAGCTTAAAAGCAAGAAGGAGTCTTTATCTCAATTTTACATGGGGGCAGTCATGGCCTAATTCCAGCACTGGAAGGAAATGACTGAGGTGCGCTTGAGCAAGGCACCTAACCCTAATCGCTCCCCAAGTACCACAGCATAATAGCTGCCCACTGCTCAGGGTGTGTGTGTCCACGGTTTCCAGTGAGCAGTGAACACACACACTCACACACACTAACTTGGATTACAGAGGACAAATAATAACTTGGATGGGTTAAATACAGAGGACAAATTCCGAGTATGGGTTACCATACTTGACCTTCACATGTCACTTTCCCCTTTCATTGTCAATGTTTTTCGAGAATATCTGCACCGAATGGGAAAAAAGTGTATAGTAAAGCATGAAGCATCAGTGCAGACCATGAAGGAGGTCCAAGACTTTTGGGAAAAGGCCTGCATTCCCAATCGGCAGCATTAAAGGTGATAAAGAGGATTTTTTTGTCGACTGAGAATCCAAAGACTCTTACTGAGTTTTTGAAATGAGCGCATGCGTAAGAACAGCCCCCCTCCTTCACAGCTAATTTCAAAGGAACGCCTCCTAAAAATCGTGCACGAGTATTGGAACACGAGTGTTTACCACCGGCATTCGCTGTGTTGTGTTTTTTGGATTCATTATGTTGGACTCACTGCAGGTAACTCATAATCTGCACTTGTTATTCCTGTCTCCTGACAAAAACATTGCATGCGGCGCCTGTGGAGTGTAGAAAGTTACTGGAGCGCGCAGCCGTGCTCGTCTCTCACAAGGAACGTAATGGCAGTGATTGACAAGCCAGAGGGCCAATCGTTTAAACGATTGGCTGATGTTTTTAAGGCCCTACCTCGTGCACAGACGATGTATATTAATATTATTACTTTCAGTGCACCTAATAAATAGTCTTTTATCAGTTAGTTTTATCAGTTAGTTAGACAGTTTCAAGTAATATTGCAAAAATGTATAAAACAAAACATCCTCTTTAGCACCTTTAACATTTTAAAACTAACAACACTGTTAGTTTTATAAATCTCTCCAACAGTGTGTAATGTTAGCTTTTAATGTTAATTGTTTACCACAAGACCAGTATTATGCACTAACAAAGTAAATAAGGTCAATTTTGATTTCATGTGTACTTTAAGCTCTTTTGCCTTCATGTGCAGGTAACCAATGATGTCTATTAAAAATGGGGAGGCATGTTATGATCCGTGGTGCTGCATTTTGATTCATAGGATTTATTTGTCTTTTGGAGAGGCCAAAAGGCCAAACAGATCAGTACCATAATTAATTCTGGTACTAACAAATGGATGGATTTTCAGCTTTGCCATGGGATAAAATGGCATAGCTTTCATTTATTCTGTCATTTACACTATTTAATTTAAATTTAAGGATTTTTATAGTTAACTAAAACACACAGACATGGCTAAGACTAAACCAGGATTAGACCTTCGTTCAATTAGGGCATTTAAGTAGCTTTTATAAATGTGCTGTACATCTTGAGACAAAACAATGCTACTGACATATTTTAAGAATATGGATGTTGCAGTTTTTTATATAAATGATTTTTCCTTCCACATTTTTTTCCAATGCCCACATAATCTTTAATCAAAATAACTTATTCTCTTCTCTGATGACGCGTTACTGGCGTGAGGGTGGGACAACCTGTCACTCACATGTGATCCACCAATAGAAAGCCACAACCATTCAATCAATTTCCGATGGAAAAAATCAAGTCCCGCTGTACATTTTTCTTGTTTGAGATAAGGAAGAAAAGAAAATTGCAACTTTCATTTCATACCGACCTTTAATTTAAATGAAAAAGGAAAATTAGAAAATAAAAACTAATTCAAAATATTAATAAAAACTACAACATTATCTCAATGACAAAAAAAAACATTGATTAAAACTATACTTTTACATGTATAAACAATAGACAAACAGAATTTTTTGTTTTGAAAAAGATTTTTCTGTATATTTAATTTTAACTCTTCATTTTTAATGAGTGCTTGATTGTCATTTGCTACCCTGTGATGATGTGGGAGGGTCAGAGAAGACCATGAAGAATATTTAAAAGCCTAACCCATCCAGCTAAAGCAGAATAAAGAGTCATGTTTTCGTAGACAAAGAAGAAGAAAACATGACAGGCAAGATGGATTTATCATCACAAGAATATGATTCCATTGAGTTTTGTTTTCCTGCAGTGAACAACTCTTGTCTTAAAGGCACACATCTTGTGTCCACTCAGACTGTGTTGTATCTCATATTGGTATCAGCGATGACTGTGACTATTCTAGGAAATTCTGTGGTCATCATCTCCATAGCACACTTCAAACAGCTCCAGACTCCCACTAACATCCTGGTGATGTCTCTGGCTCTCACGGATCTTCTGCTTGGACTGGTGGTCATGCCTTTCAGTATGATCCGTTCTGTCAGTGGCTGCTGGTACTATGGAGATGCCTTCTGTTTGCTCCACTCCACTTTTGACTTATTTCTCACATCTGTGTCTATTTTGCATCTTGTTTGTATTGCTGTTGATCGACATCAGGCTGTGTGTTATCCTCTTCAATACCCTACAAGAATAACCATACCTGTTGCATGGGTCATGGTGCTGATAAGTTGGACCTTGGTTGCAGCCTATTCATATGGTTTACTGTATTCAAAGGCTAATGTGGAAGGACTGGAGGAATATATCAAATCAAGATACTGTATAGGAAGTTGCAGTCTGCTTTTCAGTAAATTGTGGTCTGTTTTAGACACATTATTAACATTTTTCTTGCCTTGTTCTGTCATGGTTGGACTATATGTGAGGATTTTTGTAGTTGCAAAAAAACATGTAAGAACAATCAGTGAGGCAAACCATAATGAAAATGTGAATGTTTTTAAAAGCTCTCGACGATCTGAGCGCAAAGCAGCAAAAACTCTTGGTGTGGTTGTGGGTGCCTTTATTTTTTGCTGGCTGCCTTTTTTTATTAACTCTATAATGGATCCCTACATCAACTTTTCTACCCCAGCTGCTCTTTTTGAAGTGTTTGTCTGGTTAGGTTACATTAACTCAACCATAAACCCCATCATTTATGGCTTTTTCTACCCATGGTTTAGAAAAACCCTTTCTCTCATTATAACAATGAGAATATTTGAACCAAACTCGTCTGACATCACTGTTCTCACGGTTTGACTTTATTTCATTGTGATCTGACCTCACATAAATAAACAACAGTGTAAAATCCCATGTGTTTTATCTATGAAAAAGATCAAAACAGTGGCCTATATGAAAATTAAACTTTTTCAACAAAAAAAGCAAAAGCAGTCCATCTTAGTTCAACAAGTTGTGAGGCAGACATGACTGTATTTTAAACATAAATATACATAAATACCAGGTCTAAAAAACTGCCAGCTCATTTTGTAGGACTGTATGAGCAAAAATGAGGGAATCCTCGCACACTTATAAACAATATGTGCATAGAATGCTGCAGTAATGACGTATTTTTGTATCTTGAGTTTGCATCACCTTGGTTCCCTCACCAAATAGGTTTTTTTCCATTGGCTGTTGCAGAAAATAAGCTCTGGCTTACAAAAGTTTATAATTTTCATATGTGTTGTTCATCATAATAATCTTCACAAATTAACCTAACTTTTATACATTTTGAAGTGTAAAGGCAGACAGCAGAAGTTGGCCTACCTAAATGTAGGCTATAAACGAACTACACCACGGTCGCATGACTTCAGCATCACTAAGCTTCCGACAACTCTTTCAGTCTTTGTTTAAGAAACATTTTCCCTGAAAGTTCAAGTTATAATAGTTTGCAAGGGCACGATTATAAACACAACAAGGCTATAAAAGTGGAGTTGTGAGTAGATAAGTTTTCCTGTTCGGCCTGATGATGTTTAATATTCCTGACAACCTCTGTAGTCCCATTTAGACACTTGTTAGCAACCACCTTTTACAGGACAAGTAACAGCTTTAAAACACACACACACACACACACACACACAATAGGGTATTACTGATGTATTTTAATAAAACATGAAAAAATTATCTTGAGTTAGCCAAAGACCTTATTTCAAGCACTTAACCAAAAACCCATTAAAAAAAAAACAAAAAACACTGACTTCATGACAATGGAACCGGTAGTGCTAAAATGCCAACTTGTTTCTGAGTGTTGGCCCACAAAAATGTCATCACCACTCTTTTATGTATGACATAAAATACACATTGCATCCTGAATAATGAAAAAAAAAACTACACTTTAATACATGAATGAACATCAGAGGCAATGTTGAAAGATACAGTAGGCTACAGCTTGCCGAATTGTATCATATAATTTCATATATTTACTCAAGCAATGTTTAGACTGTGGAAAGACATAAATAAAACAGCTTGTAAACATGTCATGCAGTTACGTTTACCTCAGAAAAGCCACTCATTGTCCATAGCTTGATAGGCAGCTAAATGAAGTAACTCCAGAGAGGAGCTTTTTGCTAAATATATGCACTATAGGGCTATTACATATTAAATATATCTTTATTTAACCTGTTATTTCATATTTAATATATGTTTGAGTAAATGTGTGTATGAGCCACTGTTTAAATGTTTAAATTTAAAAAAATAAAAACAAATGAGAGTAGAAACAAAAATATTTCATTAAAAACATTATTATAATATCTTATGTGCAATTTATATGTTTGTATACAAAATTAGATGTCACTTTCAACCATTATTAGTAATGTAGCAACTGACAGGGTTCTGTCTATAGTTTACACAAGTTAAGAGATTTGACAAGTACTGTACCTGAAATATTTCCAAAGGAATTTATATCAAATCAAACTGTTTGGAATTTGAATAAATCCCAAGCTTGTGGATTAAAATTTTATTGAATCCTGGAATTGTCAATACTTGCCCCAAACCATATTCATCTCAATGGCAATAATTTGGCTGACCAGAAGTAGCCTACATGTGTCACGTACTGGCTAGAGCAAGCGGAGCAGTAGACCACCACAACAGAGCAGGCGGATACCATGGCAAAACTGAAACAGAGCATAGAGAGATTATTTATGGCCTCAACGGCCGTAACAGGGAGCTCAGAGAGTTCAAAATCGGCCTCCGTGGCCGTGACTGGGCAGACATAGGGTTCAAGAATGGCCTCCTTAGCCTATACTGGACAGGCAGAGAGTTTATAGATGGCTTTCTTGGTCATGACACAGCAGGCTGAGAATTAATAGATGGCCTCGCTGGCCATAACAGGGCAGGTAGAGAGTTCAGATTTGCATTTCTTGGCTGTGACTGGACAGACAGAAAGTTCATAATCGGCCTCCTTGGCCATGACAGGGCACACAGAGATAACAGTGAGCACATGTAAAACAGACAGTTCACAAGCGTACACAGGTGCCTCTGGAAGAGCTGTATTCATCAACGCCGCCGCGGGAGGAGCTGTAGCAGTAGCCAGCTCCACCAGACTGAGACCACTGGACTTGGGATCACTGGACTCGACCCAATTGCCGCTCGTACCTCTAAGGGTGGATCCATCTCACTGGATATCAGACTCTTTCATCCTTGAACTGATCCAGTGATCGAGGGGATTTGTGGCAGACCATGGTGTGGTGGCCATGATGTGACGAGACTCTGGCGGCCAATTCACGAGTTCACACTTACAAATAATCAGATAGAAAAATGTATGCGTAGCATGTGTAGTATGCATATTAGGCGTGCTGTCCGAGCTTGGTATTTTGGCCCTAACCCAGATTACTCCCCCCATTCTGGTTAGTATTCTGGAAAGTAACCAGTGCAGGTGTGAGGAGACGGGGTGATGGAGGGATGCTGTCAAACTGTCGAGGAATATGGGTGAGTCGACCGTGTCTTATCGTGCTGATTGGGTAGATATGTTGGTTACTGATTGCTGACAGCTGGCCGAGATGACGCGATGATTAGTCAGATTATTTGAACGTTGCTCCTCCCGAATTTTGTTAATAAAACATCATGATGTGATGAGACGAGACTCTGGCGGCCATGATGTGACAAGACAAGACTCTGGTGTGGCAGCCATGACGTGACAAGACTCTGGTGTGGCGACCATAATATAACGAGACTCTGGCGTTGTGGCCATGGTGTGACAAGATGAGACTCTGGTGTGGCAGCCATTATGTGACAAACTCTGGTACAGCGGCCATGTCATGACGAGACTCTGGTGTGGGGGCCATGATGTGACAAGACTCTGGCATGGCAGGCATGACGTGACAAGACGAGACTCTGGTGTGGCGGCCATGACTTGACAAAACAAGACTCTGGCGTGGCGGATGTGATGAGACGAAACTCTGGCTTGGCGACCATGACGTGATGAGACTCTGGCGTGGCAGCCATGACGTAATGAGACTCTGGCTTGGCGACCATGACGTGATGAGACTAGACTCTGGCGTGGCAGCCATGATGTGATGAGACTCTGGCGTGGCAGCCATGACGTAATGAGACTCTGGCTTGGCGACCATGACGTGATGAGACTAGACTCTGGCGTGGCAGCCATGATGTGATGAGACTCTGGCGTGGCAGCCATGACGTAATGAGACTCTGGCTTGGCGACCATGACGTGATGAGACTAGACTCTGGCGTGGCAGCCATGACGTAATGAGACTCTGGCTTGGCGACCATGACGTGATGAGACTCTGGCGTGGCGGCCATGACGTAATGAGACTCTGGCATGTTGACCATGACGAGACGAGACTATGGTGTGGCAGCCACAACGTGACAAAATGAGACTCTGGCATGGTGGCCTTTTACGTAACGAGACAAGACTCTGGCATCGCAGCCATGATGTGACGAGATGAGACTCTGGCATGACAGCTATGACTTGTCGAGACAAGATTCTGGCATAGCAGCCATGATGTGACGAGATAAGACTCTGGCATAACAGCCATGACTTTTCGAGACGCGATTCTGGCATGGTGGCCATGACGTGACGAGACAATGGAATAGTGGCCATTACGTGACGAAATAAGACTCTGGCGTGGCAGCCATGACATGAAGAATCTCTGGTGTGGCCACCATGACGTGACAAGACTCTGGCGTGATGGCCACGATGTGATGAGACGAGACTCTGGCATCGCGGCCAAGATGTGACGAGATGAGACTCTGGCGTAACGGACATGATGTGACGAGACTCTGGCGTGACGACCGTGATGAGACAAGATTTTAGTGTGGAAGCCATGATGTGAAGAAACTCTGGCGTGGCCACCATGACGTGACTAGACAAGACTCTGGTGTGACGGCCACGACGTGGCAAGACAAGACTTTGGCATAGCGCCCACAATATGACGAGATTAGACTCTGGCGTGGCGGCCATGATGTGATGAGACTCTGGCATGGCATTTACTATAGGAGTGTTGAGTTCTTCATCATCCACTTTAACAGTAAATGATGAACCTTTCAGCATTAGGGTAAAGTAAAGATACTGAACAAGAGTCCAGTTAGGGGTATATTGAGGCATGAAACGATATGTTCATTTAAATCACTAAACGTGAAAAATGTCTTTAAGTGCCATGTCATTAAAGTCCTCTACAAAATCCTCAATGTCACAGTCACCTTGGTGAAGGTAAAGAGTGAGGTTGCTGTTATAATTAGTTTTTGATAGACTACTTTGAATAAAATATTTGCAATGGGTTTGTAAAAGGTGTTTTTATGCATGCGTGGCCTGAGTTTTTGTTGCATTTGCACTGTTTTGACCAGCAGGCATCACCAGCGTTTGTATATTTTTTAACTCTTAATTTTTAATGAGTGCTTGATTGTCATTTGCTGCCCTGTGATGATGTGGGAGGGTCAGAGAAGAGCATGAGTATTTAAATGCCTAACTAAACTAAATAAACCACTATTTTATAGGTTCTTGTTTTCTGAGACAGGCAGGATGGATTTATCATCACAAAAATATGATCACGCTGAGTTTTGTTTTCCTGCAGTGAACAACTCTTGTCTTAAAGGCACACATCTTGTGTCCACTCAGACTGTGTTGTATCTCATATTGGTATCAGCGATGACTGTGACTATTCTAGGAAATTCTGTGGTCATCATCTCCATAGCACACTTCAAACAGCTCCAGACTCCCACTAACATCCTGGTGATGTCTCTGGCTCTCGCGGATCTTCTGCTTGGACTGGTGGTCATGCCTTTCAGTATGATCCGCTCTGTCAATGGCTGCTGGTACTATGGAGATGCCTTCTGTTTGCTTCACTCCAGTTTTGACTTATTTCTTACATCTGTGTCTATTTTTCATCTCATTTTTATTGCCATTGATCGACATCAGGCTGTGTGTTATCCTCTTCAGTACCCTACGAGAATAACCATACCTATTGCATGGGTCATGGTGCTGATAAGTTGGAGCATGGCTGCGTTATATTCATATGGATTAGTGTACTCAAAAGCTAATGTGGAAGGACTGGAGGAATTTATTGAATCCATGTACTGTATGGGAAGTTGCACTCTGCTTTTCAATGCATTGTGGTCTGTTTTGGACACGTTACTAACTTTTTTCTTGCCTTGTTCTGTCATGATTGGACTATATGCAAGAATTTTTGTAATTGCAAGAAAGCACATTAGAACAATTGGTGATGCAAATCAGCATGAAAATGAGAGCACGTTTAAGAGCTCTCGACGATCTGAGCGCAAAGCAGCAAAAACTCTTGGTGTGGTTGTGGGTGCCTTTATTATTTGCTGGCTGCCATTTTTTATTAACTCTATAATGGATCCCTACATCAACTTTTCTACCCCAGTTGCTCTTTTTGAAGCATTTGTCTGGTTAGGTTACATTAACTCAACCATAAACCCCATCATATATGGCCTGTTCTATCCATGGTTTAGAAAAACCCTTTCTCTCATTATAACAATGAGAATATTTGAACCAAACTCATCAGATATCAGTGTTTTCACTGTTTGACCTCTTTTTTCATGTCATTTTAATCTGTTGCTTTACTCTTGCACATTGTTTTACACTATCACATGCTTCCTTAATAAAATGATTTTTGCATTGTGCACATAATGAACAGTGTAAAAAATGTTGGAATATGGTTACACATTTTTCTCCATATATAAACTGCAAAACACTGCATATGGAAAAAATTGTAAATATTGTGCACTCTGGAACAGCACAGACACAAGTGGTATGATGTGATCCCCATTTAATTTGTATAAGATGAAAAGGTGATCTAAAATCATAAATATAAATAAATTGGCAAAGATAAGTCTGACTACTGGTCTGTATCACAACAAACAAAAGCAGTTCAATTGGTTAGATGAATGTGTCACAAGTGCATATAGGCCCACATGGCCACATGAAGTGAAAACATATAAACTTAACAGATAGTCTTAATTAAAAGCTTTATGTAGTCTCAAATATCATGCACTGATGAAAATGAACAGATATTCACAAAAGAGTAATTTAGTAACCAAAAGCATGTATTGTTTTTGAGAATGAAACCAAGTAGCCAAACAATTCTAATATTTAAAACTGAAGAAGACTGTGATCCTCTGCTTTCTTTTTATAGCACTGATAGCTCATATTATTATAAGTAGCTCATATCTCTTTTTATCATTATTAATATTTATTTATTTAATTTATATAATTGTATTCTGTGTTATTTTCTTGTTGCATAAAATCAAAATTAAAAAAAAGTTGTTGTTCCTGAGTTCTTTCTATTAGGAAGTAATATTCAAGAATTAAATTGCAATTACAGTATGTAACCAAGAGTACCTTAGGTAAATCCAAAATAAATCATATAGGCCTGGTTTCACAGACAGGGCTTAGATTAAGCCAGGATTAGGCTTTAGTTTAAACTTTGAACCAAGCCCAAAGTAGTTTTTATAAACATGCCTTAGAAGAAAACCTGCGGATCTTGAGAAAAAATAATGGCACTGGCATATTTTAAGATATGTCAGTACAAGTTGCTTTCAGTTAAAACAGCTCAAACATGTTTTTTAGTGTTTTTTACTAGGCTTAAAAGTATAGTTTGCCCAAAAATTCTGTCATCATTTACTCACCCACAAGTTGTTCCAAACCTTTATGAATTTCTTTCTTCTGTTGAACACAAAAGATATTTTGAAGAATATGGGTAACTAAAAGGTTGATGGAGGGGACTATGGAAGTCAATAGGGTCCATAAACTGTTTGGTTACCCATATTCTTCAAAATATCTTCTTTTGTGTTCAGCAGAAGAAAGAAATTCATACAGGTTTGGAATAACTTAAAGGGTGAGTAAATGAAGAGTAATATTCATTTTTCGGTAAATTATCCCTTTAAGCCTTATCTGTGAAAACGGCGGACATAATTTTAATTATCTTATTACTTTTTTAATCACAATGACAATAAACACTCATGACTGTAGCTAATGCTTACGTAATTCTTTGCCACTCCCATAAACGACACCTGTCATTTGACTTAAATAAGCGAACTGGCAGTGAAATCATCTTTAGGATTTTGGATCTGCAGCGATCATAAACATGGGCATTGAAGTTTAAAGCAGTGAAGAAGTTCTCCATGGAATTTCTTGAGCATCACTGCTTTCCCCTCTGGAATACAAGCTGCTCTCTTGACTTTCATTTGAATTATGTCAATGTATTGTTGTTCTTGTACATATCTGCAATCTCTGTGCTGACTGTGTGTGGAAACCTACTTGTCATCATCTCTATAACAGTTTTCAAGCAGCTTCACACACCAACCAACCTGCTCATCCTCTCACTGGCTGTATCTGACTTCTTGGTGGGAATTTGTGTGATGCCTGTTGAAAGCATTAGGAGCATTAACTCATGTTTTTATATGGAAAAATCACACTGTCGTATCTTTCATATAATTATGTCTATTCTTGGGTCTGCGTCCCTCATCAACATCATGCTTGTGGCTATTGATCGTTATTTTGCTGTATGTGATCCACTCCTGTATATGTCCAAAATTACAATGAGAAAAACACTGATCTGCATAAGTTTAGGATGGACTGCATCCATCTGTTATAATCTTGTACCAGTGAATTTGGGAAATTCAAACCTGACAGGAACAGTTGTGATCTGTCTAAGGGAATGTGCAGTGGCTGTTAGTAACGCCTGGGGTCCAGCTGACTTAATAGTGAGCTTCATTGCTCCATGTATAGTGATGTTAATTCTGTATGTAAGAATCCTCACAGTGGCCTTGAGACAAGCAAAGGCCATCTCCAACTTTACGAAGAAAAGAGTATCTCAGAAAAACCTAAAATCATTCAGGAAATCAGAGGTGAAGGCGACAAAAACATTGAGCACAATTGTCTTTGTGTATTTCATTTGCTGGGTTCCCTGGTATATAAGTATGCTTAATATGAAACAATTTCAAAAGTCATCTGTGAGCCTCTCTGCTTTAATGTGTTTATTTTACACTAATTCATGCATCAATCCCTTTATATATGCAATATCTTACCCCTGGTTCAAAAGATCAGTGAAGCTTTTGGTTAGCCTAAAAATACTGCAGACAGCAACTAACCAGCTTAACTTATTTCCTGAAGACTTTTAATATGAAAATGCATCTATGTTACAAAACTATGTTTGCATTTGGTGATATTTGTTGGCCTTTTGATTAAAAAAAAGAGGATAGTCTACCTTTATACATCATTAATTCGCTTTGTTTAGAATGACAGTTTGCTAAAAAGAAAAAGGACATTATAATTAGCAGATGTACTGTAACTGTCTTTGTGAATTTTAATGATGAATAATTATAACTCATGTGGAAATAACATAATTAACTATCAAAGTCTGCTTCATATTTGCAAAAAAATTAACACAAGTTTAAGTTATGCTTTTTTTTAACTAAGCTAAGTCCTCGGTTGTACCGGTTAGTTGTAACACCTCCGATTTCTTCAATCAGGAACAAGTTACAAATCACCTAACATGTGCTTGGTTTAGTCCTTATTCCACATGTGTAAGTCCTATGGCAGACACAGCAGATTTTAGTGGAGAAAAACTAATTTTGATGTAAGAAAGTAACTTTTTTTACTTTACTTATTTTTGTTGTTGCAATTCCTGCTTTGTAGTTAAACTCCTCAAACTTAAATTATGTATATTGTGTGTCTGTATATATATTTTTCATAAAAGTTGTTAGTGCCAATGTTTTAGCTTTTAGCTGTAAGGTGATCTAGTTCATGACTGTTAGTTGTAGATCAATGAAACATGTTACAGTCTACCCCAAGTAGTTGTTTTTAATTTCAGTATTCCTAGGTCAGCGGTGTCCAAAACCAGTCCTGGAGGACTGTCCTGCAAAGTTCATCTCCAACTTGCCTCAACACACCTGACTGGAAATTTCTAGACCTTGATTAGCTGGTTCAGGTGTGCCTAATTGGGGTTGTTGCTGAACTTTGCAGGATGGTGGCCTTCCGGGAGCAGGATTGGACACCTAAGCCTTGTAAGAGAAAGACAAACTGAGGGATGTAAAAATGAGCATTTGCTCATTTTATTCATTTTTGTTACACACATCGATTATGTTAAAAAGTCTGAGCTGAATAAAAAGCTTTCAAAACAGATTTTTTGTTGTTGTTGTTGTTATTGTTATCCTCTCTTAAGAAGACCTCAGATGACCAACACTTATGAAGAGACGGCGCCAACTCCTGCGAAGACCTCAGAGCAACATGCACATTCCAAAATTTCTATATATCCTAATTGTTGCTGTATTTAATTTTTTCCAGGAGCTCATTGCTTCAACCTTAAAATTAAAGGCTAACAGTGTTTGTAAATTAATTGCACAAATTATTACATTATTTGCTAACTGCATTCTTCTAATATTGTAATTTTGACATGCATCCTCCGTAAAGCTGCTTTGAAACGATATGTATTATGAAAAGTGCTATACAAATAAATGTGAATTGAATTGAATTTAATTGAATTATCCTTATTTCATTATGTTACATCTCACCCCAGGGTCTGTTAAAACTAACCCGGACTATGGGGTGAATTGTAACATCTCACTCCCCTTGTTTAACCACGCATTTTCTGTTTGTGCTGCAAATATAACAGCTATGTCATTTAATAACTGACAAGTGTAACTAGTTTTAATCACATTTTGAACGCACTGTTTTACAAGGAACTTCAAAACAGACAGAAATGTCAAAAATGCTGCAACCATCACCGGTCTACCTCCCTACTAGAGTACTCATGTTTCTGATCGCACGCGGAAGATTGAACTGAAATCACGTGACTCAGGCGTCAAGAAATCAGCTGAGGGCTCGGAGTTTCACTCAGGAAATCCAGGTAAACTGAACAACCAAAGTATATATCAAAGTAAAAGACGTGTCATTGTACACAGTGCAACTGTGTTGACTTAATTAAGAATGATTTTACGGGAAAAAGTCAGTGATTAAATGAACAAGCGTCGCTGATTATGAAGTTCATTGAATGTGAAACAGTTTTTGACAGCGCGTGATCTGAACATTTATTTAACACAATACGACACGTTCATATTCCTGACCATTCATAGTGTACGTTTGGTGTGTCGGTAAAGTAAAAATAAAAACCGTCTCATTTTGTAAATTAATGTGCTAGTGAGTTTGGGCGCTGTGATTTCCGCATTCTTTCGTTTTACAGGTGCAGAGGTCGCTAAACATTACTAACTAGTTAGCCTGCTAATGTATAAGCAACACTTCTAGCATTTTTCGTATCATTATCGAACTATTAGGAGGTGTTTCAGTAAAGCGAGGCACGTAGTCACACTATATAGGGCAAGTTGTCACAATTGGAGTAGCACATTATTGGCTTTACAGGGGAAGAAATCAACAGTAAAGTCATCACAAAATATAAAACGTTTGCAGCTCAAACCTTCATTATATAGTCTGAATGTATAGAAATCAGACTATATAATAAAGAGAGAATATAATAATATTTGAATGATATTGGAGGACAGAATTCACGAAACAATATTTTAAAATCAACAAATATTATTTAAAATCAACAACATACATACAGAAAGAGAGGTCTGTGAGTAAATGTGATTTAACATCTATAATCTTTCTAGGTTTGGTGACTCGTTCTTTGATCTCCATCATGTCTGGGTCAAGCGGAACTGATGCAAATTTGCTGGCACAGTCTATAAGTTCGAATATTCAGAGAATAACACTGCTGAGTGAGTCAGTTTTACTCTACCTCCTTATTTATGTGAAGTGTGGACTGTGTGAAACACTGATTTGGGCAGATACATAACCATCCATTTTGTCCTGAAAACAAACTGGAAGGTTGCTGGTGTTCAGTCTTTCTTAAACTATGTCTAGACTAGTCTTTACTTGTGTCTTTAACCCTGCCAGAATGTTTAGTTGTCCTGCTGTCACAATTTCAGTTCCTTATGCAGTTAGCATGCATTGCACATAAATGTCCTTCATATTTACATAATTGCAATTTAATGAGAAAAATCAAACCACAACATGTAAAATCAAGTATAAAAGGAATCGATAAAAAATGGATGCTTATGAAAAACCATAATGTACACTTTTACATAACCCCATAGCACGAGAGGTGTGCTTAGTCGTTATCTAGTTTGTTTAGGTCTTGCCTTTGTTTTTACCAGCTAATGAAATCCAGCAGATGATGAGACATTTTGGAACAGCACAAGACACGACTGTCCTGCGACAAACATTGTGAGTCGAATACAAGCGGCTAGTTAATTTCCCTTTAATTTATCACACATAAAATAAATAAATAAACAGTTAAATATGTAAATGCAAATATATTTGTTTGTATTTGTCAAAACACACAGACAGGAGAAACAGCAGAATGTCAATCATCTTGCTAAAGTGACAGATAAATACATGAAAGATTTCAGCTCTTTACCTGTGACCACAGAACAGGTACAGAAATCATACTGTCCCACCATATTACCTCATATTTCACCACATATACATACAATAATTCCCATGAAAGCACTTAAATAGACTTAAACTAGTATGAATTTGTATATGGTGGAACATTCACCGTCCAGAACTTTGATTTAGAAGTAAAGAAATACTAATATTTAGTGTTGGGATAGGGCTTAAACGCTGACATTTGACATTGTTTAACTTATAGGGACAGTGCACCCGAAGTATGAAAATTCTGTCATCATTTACTCACCCTCATGTCATTATTTATTCTGTGGAACACAAAGGAAGATATTTTGAAGAATGTTTATAACTAAATTGTTTTGGTTACAATTGACAATTTTCATTTTCGGCTGAACTATCCCTTTCACAGTATTGTTCAAATGTGACATTCTTCTGTTCTCACGCAGCGGCAAAGAAAAATCCAGCGAGAACGTCTGATCAGTGAATTCTCCAATGCACTGGGCGTTTTCCAGAAAATTCAGCGAGAGGTACAAAAGAAAGAGAAGGAGTATGTGGCACGTGTCCGTGCGAGCTCAAGAATTTCAGTAAGTTTCATCTGGTACAATAGTAGTGAAAGAATTTCATTGCTATATTATCTACCCAACTGAAGGTTAACTCCAAAGTTTTTTCTGAGTAATAAATGGTGGCATATTGGCAGCATGTTATGGTTTTCTTACAATTCTGTTTCTGTCCACAGGCTGGTGATCCAGATGATAGCACTGGAGGATTTTTGGCACCCTTTCAAAGGTTAGACACTTTAAGATGCCACGTAGACGATGCTAAACACAGGTGTAAACGGGGTCTAAAACTTTTTGAGCTTGTCCACTTTTGACCCCTACTGAGGTAGTCAAAAACGCATTCAGCCAGATTGCTTTCATAGTGTAGATGCTCATGTAGTTGAATGTGTTCAAACAGATACACAAGACCACCCACTTTCCACCTACTGACCTAATGCATAAACATTATGGGAAGTTGCGCTAGCCAGACGGGATTTAAAATTTGTCGGCTGAAAACCTAAGTTTGGTTTGAAGGCAAAAAATGTAGGAAGCACAATGTTCTCTCACCATTCCTGATTTTTAACACACACTCATCACAGTGTTCGGCATGGTTTTGCCGCTATCAGAGCAGAAACGAAAGCTTCTCATTCATGAAACACGAGCAGAACAAATTTTTGTGTAAATCGTGTGTAAAGTGGTTCTGGTGTAAATTTTCTGATTCATTAAAATGTTCGTATTTTCCAAATGTTAGTTGGTACGAAAGAAATCTACACCTGCTCCCAGCCACACGTAAGTAGTGCGTTTAACATCCGAACGCTTTGCTCATTAATAAGGCTGCATTTTAATTCACCTTAATAAGGTACATTACACAGCATTTTGAAAAAATATTATATATAGTAATTACGTACGTTGTTTCTTTTTACTTTTATTGTGAGAGCCAGTAATAGCATCTGCAAACGGAGCACTTTAATCAAATAATTAATTGATTTCAATAGGGCTGGGCAAACTAATGGCCCCAAATGGCCAAAATCCTTCGTTTGGTGTCAGGCCCTGCGTCCCAATGTCCATACTATCTATCCTTAATATTAAGTGAGATTAAAATAAGTGTGTCCCAAAGCATAGTATGTTGAAAAGAGTATGCCAAAAGTCCCCGGATGGTCTACTATTTCCGATAGATTTTTGAAGTGTGGATCCGTGCACACCATAAATATTGTTCCACAACCCATTGCGCGTTGGACGCGGATTCAGTTCAGAACTACAAACACGAGTAAAAAGTGTTAAAAGACTACAAATCATGGCGGATATGCGTGATCGAAGCTGAGAGGTTTGAGTGACTAATAATCAGTTTAACCTCATAGAAAATATCTACTTAATTTTATTCATGTTATTTTTCATTTGCAAATACCAATGTAGACTTTTATAAATATCCGAATGGCCATTAACTTTAAAATGCACCATTATGCATTAATATGAGGAGAGTTCTCAACGGCAGATCAACGTGCTGCATTTCACTTCACTTTTTAAATTGGCTAAATGAAATGTGGAGGATGTAAGATGATGGACAGGCCGGTTTACAGTGACAGGATGCGACAGAGAGAAAAGACACAACTGTATGACGGATTTAATGGGCGGGATTTATGGTAATTAAGAATGAACGTGCAGGCGCGTCCCATTTATGACTGATTGGAATTCATTAACACACACGCACATTTCACCATCACTTCTGATGTTTACGAAGTATTTGTGAATCAGGAGAAGAGTTTTCGGGAAGGTCTCTTTACGCGCAAATCACTCACATATTTACTTGTATATTTACGAATGTTTCATGAATGAGACCCAGTGTGTTTTCCTGTCGTATCTGGTCGCGTTCATATGGAAATTGAGTGAGCTTATTTCATCCATTAAATCAAAAGATATGAAAAAGCCCCTACATATATCCGCCCATAGACCCTTCCCTTGACGAAATCAGGACAGAAGTGGTTGAAAGGGGACAAAAGAGACGGATTAAAACACTAGGTGTAAACGGGAATGTGTCTCCCTCATCCACTTGTGATCCGATTGACCAAAACACATCTTAATACCAGGTGTAAACAGGGCCAAAGAATATCTCTGCTGACCTGTCACATTTATGCATAAAAAATAAATACAAGTGTTTTCAACTGTCTGCTTCTTGATCTGTCTGTGTGTTTTTAGTGATACTCAGGCTCAAACTCAAAGATATGAGGAGAACATCACAGAAGAAGATCTGCAGCTCATTCAGGAGAGAGAATCAGCAATCAGACAGCTGGAGGTGAGACTCATTTAAAGCCTGAGACAACAAAGACGAACTAATCTTACAAGTTACAAGCATTGTGCTAATGTAATGCTTTATTTGTGTGTGAAAAGATTAGGCCTTTGTAAATAACACTCTCTTGTTTTTCAGTCGGACATCACAGGCATTAACGAAATCTTCAGAGATCTGGGCATGATGGTGCATGAACAGGGAGACATGATTGGTAAGATCTCATAGAGATTTAACTAGATTTTTACACTTTCGAAATTAAGTGGCAATGCACATGATGTTATACGATGGATATACGAGAAGGTTGCCAGGGCGTTGCTAACTAGCCCAAGCCAAAATAGTTCACCCCCAAATCTGTTTTAAGCCTATATTGCTTTTTCGAAATAGTGAGCTCAAATAAACTGCTTCAAAAGTTTGCTGTTGGAAACTCAAGTTAGGAAGACAGCATTCATATGACTAAACATGACTGATGTCTAACCAACTTGGCTCACACCAAATGCTCTTAAAAGAAATGTTTCCTTTAATTGTTGAAAAGTAAACAGTCCTGTGAGTAATGAGCCACAATCTTGTGGACAGTAAATAAATCTCTGTTTCAGTCAGGGTTAGTATTATTTCCCAGATCTCTACAGCATCTGTCTATTAACAGGATACTGAAATTGTAATTTATATATATATATATATATATATATATATATATATATATATATATATATATATATATATATATATATATGTATGTATATGTATATGTGTGTGTGTGTAAAAGCATAATAATTATATTAAAAATATTTATACATTTAAAATAAAATATTATCTGTGGTGTTTTGTTTAGACTTGGCTCTGAGGGAGTGTGTGTTTAGTGATGAAACTCGTATCAGGAAAGAGCAATTAAAGGTGTTAAAAGGAAAAGCAGATGCTGATAATGAAGACCTGCGAGGCTTCACACACACCAGCTCACTGGGACTGTTTGTTCAAGCACTACTTTTAATGATAAGAACTTCTAATGATAAGACATGAGCTGTTAGCAAGCACCTATTGGTGTGATATTTCATCAAATTTACAACAGTTTGCATCATTGTTTGTGCTGCCCACCAAAACTTTGAGATGCATACCTGAATGGATGATGAAATATTGCTCACTAAGGGATTTTGAATGAAGTTCTGAGGATCTGAAGGACTGTGCATTATCCATATGCAACATTTTTGTTTTAAACAGAATAATAGTTTTGTGATGCAAATAACGGAGTAAGAATATTTGATAAGTTCCCTGTGCAAAACTGCAGGAAAAAAAATCATTTTGTGTTTATCTCTGAATTTTTTTTTATCTCCATCCTGTTTTACAGACAGTATAGAGGCCAATGTATCAAACGCAGAGGTCTATGTGGAGTCGGCCACACAACAGCTGAATAGTGCAGCAGGTTACCAGGTACATCATGTACTCACCCTCTCGCTATTTCAAACCCGTATCACTTTATTTCTAATGTGGAACACAAAACGACAAATTTTGTTAAATGAAAGTAGCTGGATGCTATCAAGCTCCAAAAAGAACAAAAAAGCACCATGAAAATTCCAATTCTTCACAACAGCTTTTAATTCATACAATAACTTTGTGTGAGAAACAGATGCAAATTTAAGTTGTAACTTGAAAGCTTGTACTTGTATGGCCTACGTTTATGCTACTTTTATGCTATTTTTACTGTATTATATTGAAGCTCAGGTAAATTGCATTAATGCATTCATTTTTATTTTTTATTAAATTACTGTTTTATTTAAAAAAAAAAAAAATTGCTAAATTAGTTACACATACTGTTTTACTAAAATGCAAATTGACAATTATTATTATTATTTCTTCTGCTCCCTGTAGACGTCATTCCGCAAGAAGATTTTCATCCTTATCATTGTTCTCGTTGTGGTGGCTGTTGTTATTGGTTTGATTGTCTACGCTTCTGTGAAAAAATGAGTGTTTGTCAACTCTATCTGAAGGCCCAATGTTTGCACTGGCATGTTTTTAATGAGTTACGGAGGTTTGTCACCAAGTGAAGCTGCTTTGACTTTTTAACTGCAGTTAAGATATTGTCATTAATGGAATCTTTAATAACAGTTCAACTCTATAAAGGGCACCTTTGGTGTGCTATCAATTACAACAGAATTTATTTCAACTCAAGTTTTTAAAGCATTGTGTTACACATTCCACAGAGACTGTATATAGAGTTTAACTTGTGTTTGACCTAAAAAATGATTTTAATATTGCTACTGTTAACCAATTATCATGCCACTCTGTGCATCTTCCACCCATCTGATTTGTTGTAGAAGCAAGCATTCCTTATAGTAAAATGCCCTAAATATGAGATTTCAATGGCTGAAAATATCAGTCAGTATAAAGCTGCTGCTTTAAAGAAGTACAGTATAAGAGCACTATACTTTAAACTGCTCTCAAACACTTTATTTGAAGAAAGACTCTGAGAATACACTGCAGGTCAAAACATTAGACACTAGAATGCATTTCTCATAATCCATAGTGAGCAAATCTGGAATGCAGACAAAAAAGGAGTGTAAGAAATTTTTCTTTTGTTGAACATTATGATCACTACATAATTTTTTTTTTTTTTCAAAGTTATTATAATGACTTTACTGTTAATCTAAAATGTATAAAATAGTCATAAAGACTGAGTAGATGTGCCTAAACTTTTGACTGGTAAGGTCAGATTCACTCAGGTCCAAAAACTACAGTAAAATTAAAATTATTAAAAAGATAATTGCGACTTTTTGTCTCACAATTCTGACTTTTTCTCACAACTGCGAGTTATAAAGTCATAATTGGGGGATATAAAGTTCAATTCTGAGGGAAAAATGTCCGCTCACAATTCTGACATTGTGTGACAATTGTGAGTTTATATCATGCAATTCTGAAAAAAAGTCGCAATTACCTTCTTTATTTTTATTCAGTGGTGGAAACAAGCTTTCATAGTTTTATTGTCATCTCAGTTTTTCCAACAAAACTATTACCTTTAAAGTGTAAATTTAGTCGGGTGAACCAGTTATTCAAAGGCCCTTCATTCCTGAATGAATCAGCCATTTTAATTAATCGAATTTATGAATGACTCAATGACTTACTCATTTAGAAGTTTACTGCCAACTACTGGCAGTTTTAGTTTCAATTTCATATTTTGGGGATAGTTTGCACAAAATGTGAAAATTCTTTTTATTTACATTTACCCATCCTCATGTCGTTTCAAACATGGACTTTCTTTCTTTTGCGGAACTTAAGAGAAGATCTTTTGAAGAATGTTGGTAACCAAACTGTTTTGGTCTGTAAATATATCTAAATACCAATTCAGATGCAGCTTCTGAAAAAAAAAAAAAAAAAAAAATCATGGCCGTTGTAGCCTAAACCTTTATGTGTAATAAATTCTATGTTGAATCAAATCAAATATTCCTTTCCAAAGCTATTTTTGTAAAGCTACTGCTGATTATATTTAGATGAATTCTTAATACATGTCATGTTTCCCAATTAATTTTAATCTAATTAATCATGAGCCATGTCTAGTCTCACTGTGCCAAAATGTCTTTGTAAAATTATCCTAAAATAAATGCTGCAATGATTTTACAACTTCAACAAACCAGCAATGTCACTACAATATTCATCTGTCTCTATGATATTGTATTATACAACTGTTATATAACCTAAAAAGAGTCCTGAGTGTTGAACAGGTAGTCACTAGAGGGAGCTAAATCAGGTGTACCCAGTTGACTCATTGTGACAGGAAATATCCACTAGATGGGGACATTATCAAATGTGGAGTTGCATATTCAGCTCAGCTCTAATGACAGACGGTTCACCTTTGACCTGCTCATACACAGGGTTGCTTTCCATAACCTGCTAAAATGAGTAACAAATGCAAAATGTTTGCTAGAGCTGCCTAATTAACTTATTGTGTATGCAATAACTGTCATTTGTTATATTTAAAAAGTTATATTGAAATCATGTAACTAATGTAGAAACAGCAGCATTTCAGCTTTTGGGAAAAGGTTGAGGGGATAAATGAAGACAAAGTTTATCCAGTTGTGTTTGTTTATTTCTTTTAATTCTAAAATGACAGTGAAACTCAATTTGGGACCTGATTAAATTGAGCTATTGCAAAGATTAATATTCAAAAAGAGACAACACATTTCCATAGCATTAATAAACTTAATACACAATTGTATGTTTGTGCCACTTTCATGTCTTTTGTATCACTGGTCTCTTTCTTCTCAAATTCTTCTCAAACTGCTTTGGATAAAAATGCCAGATTAAGTAAATATATATATTTTTTTTACCTAAATTTGACTGATCAGATTGAGAAACTGTGGAAACTACATAAAAAAAAGTTTCGGAAAGTATTTTTTCATTTAAAAGTGGGAAACACGTGTGCAAGGAGTTTGAAATTTAGGATATAATGATGAAATAATGAAAAAAAGTAATAGTGAATATGAGCAATGATGAACTCCCAGCAGAAGTCGAGGGGAGGGGAGGGGACGTTTATGTGTATAAAAATCAGCTAAACATGTTTGCCAAAGTTGGTGTCATCCACCTGACTGGGAACAATGCAAACCCTTTACACTGAGGCTCGAATGAGACTGGACTCACTCTGCTGGAAATACCATTATTAGATTATTATTGTATTTTTTTTTTATTTTTTTTTTTCATACAATACAAGACTTGATATCTCTCCAAAGTACTTCATATTATCATGAATCTCACAGCAATGAACCTTTCTGATGGCTGTCAGGAATATTTCTGTCCAGAGAGATCTGTTTCTTTATCTGTCTATGTGATTCTGTATGTGGCCGCAGCAGCTGTGGCTCTTCTGACCGTGTGTGGAAACCTGCTGGTCATCATCTCTGTTAGTCACTTCAAGCAGCTCCACACACCTGCTAACATCCTCATCCTCTCTTTGGCTGTTACTGATCTGCTGGTTGGAGTTTTTGTGATGCCACTTCATCTATCTTGGCTCATTGAGTCTTGTTGGATTTCTGGACCACTGATGTGCTCGGTTTTCAATTTTGTGACTTTTCAAGCAACAAGCGTGTCTGTTCACACTGTGACTCTAATCGCAGTTGATCGGTTTTTGGCTTTACGTTTACCTTTCGTTTACTCTGAGAAAATCTCACCCACTGTGATCTGCATTGCCACTTTATTTAACTGGCTGTTTTCACTCCTTTATAATTTCACTCTTCTCTTCATTAATGGAAACTTCACTGATATCATGTGTCCAGGAGAATGTCTTTATATTGTAGATGAGGTTTCATCCCTCATTGATCTCCTGGTTGTGTTTCTTATGCCATGTACACTCATCATAATATTATACACTCATGTTTTTGTCATTGCTAAGAAACATGCGACTGCTATAAGAGCCCTTCAGGTTCACAACAGCACATCTAAAGGCAGAGTCAGTGACAAATCAGAGCGAAAAGCTGCATTAGCTCTTGGGATTCTGGTCTTTGTGTTTCTTTTGTGTTTACTGCCATATTATATTTTTTCTTTAACAAATTTCTTAAGAGATGATTCATTTTCTAATGTTATCAACAGTGTTTTGATTCTCTTTTACCTTAATTCCTCTATCAATCCCCTTATTTACGCTATGTTATACCCATGGTTTAAGAAAAGTTTAAAAATAATTCTAACTCTTAAAGTATTCAACACAGACTCCTCTCTGATGAATGTGCTCTCTTTAATCTCTTAATATGGAATAATGTCAAACAAATGTCTTTCCTTTTTTGCTTTTTAATTGTTTTAGTTTTTCCTGATGTTCTTTTTCATCATTATTGTTAAAATATGATTATTTGTATATTTTGATGAATAAAACCAGGCATGTAATACAAGAAGCATGAGTTTATTATCTGCACAAAGTTTACTATCTGCACCAACGCTGATTATACATGCAGAATTGGCCTAAAAAACCCAGACAGCGTCCAACTAGAGCAAACGGTGCAGAACACACTGGGAAAACTTAGTCGGCCGATGCTTAAAAACGGTCCAACGTTGCCCAATGGCTGATCATCGGCTTGGTGTGTCCGGGGCTTTAGGCTGTCGTCCTCATAATGGAACATGTCAGATAAGACATCTATAGGTCATACTGTAGGTTTGGCTTTTTACAAAAAGCAGACTATACAAACTATACAAATGCAAAGTTATATGCACATACAAAAATGTATAATTCTGCAATCTCAATGTCTCTCACCTCAAGGCTGAAACAGTCAAACATTTCCATTGTCGATAAGTTGTTCTTGTTTAAATAGAGTGTTTATAGAGTGTTTTGCCTATAGTGAATAAAAACTTCCTCACAAGAGTTTTACGAATGTATGTAAAATTAATTCTTCTACAGCATTTATTTGTTTTGTACAGTATAAGAATGCATACATTTTAATGTGTAGGCCAATTTAAATGACACTTCATTTCAATAATGTTAAAAGTACAAAACGAAAATTCTGTCATTAATTACTCACCCTCATGTTATTCCACACCCCTACGACCTTCGTTTATCTTCAGAACACAAATTAAAATATTTTTCATGAAATCCGATGGTTCAGTGAGGCCTGCATTGACAGCAAGATAATTAACACTTTCAGATGCCCAGAAAGCTACTAAAGACATATTTAAAACAGTTCATGTGACTACAGTGGTTCAACCTTAATGTTATGAAGCGACAAGAATACTTTTTGTGCGCCAAAATAATGACTTTATTCAACAATATCTAGTGATGGACGATTTCAAAACACTGCTTCATGAAGCTTCGAAGATTTATGAATCTTTTGTTTCGAATCAGTAGTTCGGAGCGTGTGTCAAACTGTCAAATGATAAATTTTTTTTTTGGCAAACAGCATACTGTACATTGCAAATATTTAATTAAATACTTTTTTTTGAGTTGGCATATGTGTCATATAAGCACACTTAGGTTTCTACTGTATATGAGACTCTTCAGCTTTTTTCTTCTAGATGAACAGGATCAGTGGATCTCCCAACTGTATGTTCTTCTCCCCTTGATGCTGCTGGTTCTGGAAAGAGTCAACATGTCAAGTGTATAAAAGGCAGTGTTGGTTGTAGCACATCTTTATTGTGGAGCCTCAAGGAGTGACTTTTTTTTAAGTTCAGAGCTGTTTCATTTAAATCCATGAATCCTTGTGTGAGAGAAGTCATAGAGAATGATACTCTGTTTGGATGTTTCTTCCAAGTAAGGATACTTCATGATGCATCTTAAGGCAATGAACCTTTCTGATGGCTGTCAGGAATATTTCTGTGCAGAGAGATCTGTTTCTTTATCTGTCTATGTGATTCTGTATGTGGCAGCAGCAGCTGTGGCTCCTCTGACCGTGTGTGGAAACCTGCTGGTCATCATCTCTGTTAGTCACTTCAAGCAGCTCCACACACCTGCTAACATCCTCATCCTCTCTTTGGCTGGGTCTGATCTGCTGGTCGGAGTTTTTGTGATGCCATTTCATTTGCCTTGGCTCATCGAGTCTGACATGTTCGAGAATGACGTTTTTGTCATTGTTAAGAAACATGTGACTGCTATAAGGGCCCTTCAGGTTCACAACAGCACCTCTAAAAACAGAGTCAGTGACAAATCAGAGCGAAAAGCTGCAATTTTGCTGGGGATTCTGGTCTTTGTGTTTCTTCTGTGTTTACTGCCATATTATATTTGTTCTTTAGTGATTCCAAACAGTAATCCTTACTATTTTTTTGTCAGAGATGTTTCAATATTTTTCCTTCTGAACTCTACCATTAATCCCATCATTTATGCCCTATTCTTTCCCTGGTTTCGGAAAAGCATAAAATTAATTTTCACATTTAAAGTGTTTAATAAAGACTCCTCCCTGATGAATGTGATGTAAGAGATTGAATGTAAGACAGAATGTTTCTTCTCTGTTTTTATTATGTTTTTCATATTATACTTTAGGTCAATGTATTTTTCTACATTTTGTCATATTAAACATGGGCCTGGACTATAAAACATCAAATTAATATTTCTTCAGTTATTGCAGAGATACAGATCATGTAACATACATGAATTTTTTTGAGTCCAATAGCAGAGTACTAAAATATTGAGATATTATACTGGTATAGAAACAGTTTGATGGGGATCTGTGCTACTGGCTGTCATGTCAATGAGGCCTTCACAGGGGATGGTCTAGTTGACACAATCTCTGCTGACACTTCAGGGATGCGTTCTGGTCATGTCTAGGCGCAGGTCCTCCATCTGATCTGGATACGGCCCCGGTCCGACTGACTATAATAGACAGGATAAACAGAGAGATTAATATTTGCATAGATGTAGGGTGACCACCATCAAACAAACCAAATGTGGGACGATTACCAAGTTTGTGTGGGACATGTTACCAACACTGAAAAACATCCTGAAGCTGTTATATAAAGTCTATCTAACTTAATAAAAACATTTTTCATCTGCCTTTCAGCTGATAAAAATACTTTGTTCTTTAGTCCCTTCCAGAAAACACCATTACATCACAATGTAACATAACATGTCTTTATTTTACATGTAATTTAAATTCAACATCACTGAGCCCAAAGGCAGCAGGCATCATGTAGATAACTATTTTTGAATGAGATTTCTGAAATGGAAACTAGGAACATTTCCTATTTGAGTGGTCAAAATATCACCAAGATCTCATTTGTTATTATCTATTTATTAAAAAACAGTTGAATGTTTTTGCTTTAATTGTTGTGGGTTTCTTATAGGCTATTATTACATTAATAATTATGATTTAGTTTTATTATTAGAATTTTTGCTTTGGTTTAAATACAATTCACCAACAAAACTTTTACACGATTAATAGTGACCACTGTAAAAGCAGTTCAAAACTATATGCCTGTTATAACATAAGTGTGACTTTACAAAAGCACATTACATTACAAAAATAAAACAACATAAATATGAGCAGATAAATATAAAACCGCATTTAACAAATATTTTTTAACATTATTGAATTTAATATTTTAATTTTCACAAGCTGTTTTTAGCAGAAATTTCAACTGTTTCAACTATTATTTTGCATTTTAGACTCATTTTAAGCACAAAGTACGTGTATTATTTTTTTAAATTATTATTATTTATTCATATCTGAGTGTACTTTCACCGTGTAGTTAAGACGTGTGTGTGGAAATTGCTGCGTTGTGGCTTTTGTGGACATTTTAAATTGTGCAAAACAATCCGGCACCCTGTTGAGGCCCTGTTATAAAACATACAAACAGTATTACTTTCATTTAACATGAATAGTTAATATGTTACTAATGTCAAGAATTCAAGTGAGCACAACTAAGAAAAAAGCACCTGGGACACCATGGTGGAGCCCAGATCTAGGTTGTAAAACCTGACATATGTGTATGAGAGGACCAGCCCGCCGCATTACATACATCTTGAAAAGAAGCCCCTGATAATAAGGCATTAGAAACCGCCATACTCCTTGTTAAGTGGGCCCGGACAGTTAAAGGTGAAGGCTGGCAAAGGCAATCCATATGCAAGAGAGACAGCCTCGACTACCTGTAACAGGTATACAAAGTATACTAGTAAATATTGTTATAATTCACACAAAATTGTTCTTTTTATATGTTTTATCATACCTGATCTAAAGGTGCGCTTCTCCTTTAAGTGTTGCGTGGTCACAGTATGACCTAATTTCCTGTCCTGTCTCCTCCTCTTCCCTTTTGAACTGTGATTCAGTGGAAGAGGTAGGTTTCTTTTGTCATCCTGTTAATTTTATTTAATTCTTATGTTAATTATATCTTTTATATCTGTATTTCCACCCAAACTTCTGTGTAAAGTACTATTTTATTTATCCTTGGGATTATTTTTGTTATTTTACATTCTTTTGAGGTATATTTCTTTCTTTTATGTGAAACAAGCACATGGTAATGGAGGCGCATCATATTTCTTTTATAGAGTGTTATAAGGGCCACTCAATCTGAGGCTGCTTATTTTGTCTCTGTTAAACAGATATGTTTTCTATATATTTTCCTTATGTTCGTGTTTTCTTCCGCCCTTTTGAACTGTGATTCAGTGGAAGAGAGTGTTATAAGGGCCACTCAATCTGAGGCTGCTTATTTTGTCTCTGTTAAACAGTAAATGATCCAGTGAATCTGTTTCTACACCCACACAACGTAACACAACGCAGACCAAGTTTTAATACCCGGTGTCGCTGGCCACACATCACGCTGGGCATAAGCGAGCCGCACGGGTTACACGTGGTGCCGTGAACCTTTGGGTTTCGCTGCTTCAACAGACGATGGTTGTGCTGTTCCCGAATCGCTGGAGGAGTGTTTGGCTGACTGCGGACTGCGCGGAGGCCGCAGCTCGTCTCATCTCATCACCTGTGCTCGACCAGTTCACTGTATCTGCTGCTCACGTCAAGTAGGACGGCTTTAATCGAACGATTGCTTTTTGTGAGGTATGGTTGAGAACTGTTTTGTTTCTATTGACTACTATTCGCTGCATATACACTTTAATGTGTGTTGAACTGTTCCGTGAAACTGAACACTCATTATAAAGGAGTTTGATCGTCACATGGAACTTTTTTTTTTTCTCATTCTCCGTGCAACTGTATGCTGAACTGTTCTTCGCGCCGCTGCTACGTCAAAATTGAAAGTGATTGTCCAACATGATGTGACACCTCCACCATTCTTTAGAGGTGATCGAAGTGATTCATTTACTGTACACGAATGGGAGGACATGATGTACAGTTATTTGAACAGTAAGAAATGCACTGATGAAACTGCTTCTGATCTCATTTTGAGCAGATTGGCCGGAAAAGCAAGGGACGTGGTCAAAGTGTCCTTACGTAGCTTCCCAGGGCAGACTACTGCAGTACTCCCCGCCACAGTGTTTGATATACTGAAGCGTAATTTCAGCGAGTTAACTTACTCGAACATGCCTATGGCTGACTTCTACAACACTCTCCCTAAGGTAGACGAGAGTCCAATGGACTACTGGATACGTCTGAATAAGGCGATTGATGTGGCTGATGAGTGTTTACGTAGACGCAACAAGTGTGTTGAGGATCCTGCAGCTGAAGCTGTTATGATGTTTGTCTCTCACTGTCCAGATCCTGGCCTTGCTTTGTCTTTTCAGTTCAAGCCTGCCGAACAGTGGAGTGCTGCTGAGGTTCAAGAGCGACTGGATTGTTACCGCAGGAACCTGAAAAGAACTTCTGCTAGAACCCAACGTTACTCTCCTGTGTTCGCCTGCCATCAGGACACTGTTACTGTCCGTGACGATCCTGTATTGAGTTCTCCCAAACAGCCTGAACGCTTCTCAGGTCAGTCACCATGTTTGAATGGTCAGCTTGACCCTAACGCTGTCCCTTTTACGCCTAACAGTAGCATGCAACAGTTAGTCGGCATGATGGATAAAGTTCTGTCTCTTTGCACTGCCTCACTGTCCTCATCCAATCCTGGCTGTCACGTCACAACATCAGACCCCAAGCCTAGTGCGAGCCCAGCATGTAAAGTATGTCGATCTAAAGAGCACACTACACATTCTCATTGCATGCGGCAGAGGCTTTGCCGTAACTGCTTCAAGCCTGGACACTTTAAGAGTGATTGTCCAAAGAAGACAAGCTTTGAGCCTCATTCTTCTGCCACTCAGTTAAACTAGATAGCCCATGTGTGGAAGGGGGCAGCATGGGCAGTGATGTACTTCCCCTAAAAGATGAGTCAGACCCACATGAGATTTTTGTAAATAGTTGCAAGTTGCAGCCACCTGATAAAACGGTGCTGTATGTGGGATCTCAGAGAATCGATGGAGCTAGTGAACTGTTTTATGCTCCTGTGCCTGTCAGTGGCCAGTCTGTACTGAATGGTTTGCTAGATTATGGCAGTATGGCTTGCACCCTGAGTACAGAGAGTGAATCCAAGTTGCGTGCCGAAGGAGTTCTCCCGCAACCTTCAGTAGTTCCTGGTAACGTGGTCCTAGTGGGCTGTGGTGGTCTTACTATTCAGCCTAAGTGCACATATGACCTGAAGTCTATGGATTCAAGTTCATCGTACCTACTTTAGTAGTGCCTGGACAGAAAGATGAGTTCATCATCGGCAGTAACGTTATCAAATGTGTGCTTAAGAAGATGAAAGCCGAAAAGAAGTACTGGGAAGTAATTTCATGTGAAAACAGCAATCCTGAGTCTGAAGAGTTCCTTGAGCTTTTGAGCTGTATTTCTCGTTGGTCTGGTCCTCGCCAGCCTGTTAAGCTCGGCACGGTGAAGCTCTGTCAAGCAGTTACCTTACTTCCCAGATGTGAACACCTGGTCTGGGGAAAACTTCCTGCTAACATTAATGTTTCCCCGGGAAGCACAGTTATCGTTGAACCCACTACTTCACGTTCAGCGCCCCGTCATGTTCTTGTGGGACGCATAGTGAGCCCTATGTGGGGTGATCGATGGGTGCCGATAAAGATTTTGAACTCCACACAGTCTCCAATAACTCTTCGTCACAATGCTAAGCTGGCTGATGTGTCTCCTTGTTTGGCAGTGGAGGATGTTACGGTCACGCAAAGCCTGTGCAGATCCCATGATGTCCCTGATATGACTTTCCCCAAGCCTGTGCCATCTGTCGATCCTGTTAGGTTATTGCACGAGTACGGCTTGGAAGACATTAATATCGATGAGTGTGAAGTCTCCGACTTATGGAAGGAGAAGTTGGCAAGTGTTATCGTGTCTTATCGTGATGTTTTCTCCATTGACCGACTTGATTGTGGAGAGGCGAAAGACTTCGTACACAGGATACATTTATGTGATGAACGTCCTTTCCGTCTGCCCTACCGCCGAATCCCTCCTGCCCACTATCATAAGTTGCGAGAAGTTCTTTCTGAAATGGAAGAAAAAGGCATTATCAGCAAATTAGTTAGCGAGTACGCATCTCCTTTGGTAATGGTTTGGAAGAAGGATGGATCGTTAAGAGTCTGCACTGATTTTCGCTGGCTTAATGCAAAGACTATAAAAGATGCTCATCCTTTGCCCCGTCAGGCGGATTGCCTGGCCGCTCTTGGTGGCAATCTTCTATTCAGCTCTGTGGACTTAACATCTGGATTTTATAACATCCCACTCCATGTATCTGATCGGCATTACACAGCATTCACAACGCCCATGGGCTTATATGAATATAACCGTCTCCCCCAGGGCCTGTGTAACAGTCCAGCATCCTTTATGCTCAGCGTATTTGGAGATCTTAACTTTTCCAGCCTCCTTTGCTATCTCGACGATTTGCTGGTGTTCGCCCGTTCTGAAGAAGAGGCATTGAAACGCTTAGAAGTGGTGTTTGCACGGTTGAGAGCTAGTAATTTGAAGTTGGCTCCAAAAAAGTGTCACTTCCTCAGGCGTTCCATCAAGTTTTTGGGCCATGTGATCAGTGGTTCAGGAATTTCAGTGGATGAAGATAAGGTTGCAGTCATTGCTGCCTTTCAGAAGAAAGACCTAATGAAAGAGGATGGCAGCACACCTTCACCAAAAAGAATAAGATCGTTTCTGGGCATGGTTCTTTACTACCAGAGCTTCATCCCTGGCTGCTCACAAATCGCAAAGCCATTGTTCAAGTTGACTGCTGGTCAAAAGTGTTTGGTGAAAGGCAGAAGTCGTCGTAATAGTAATGGCACTTTCCGGGAGTTGACTCCTCATGACTGGACTCCTGACTGTGATGTCGCCTTCAAGGAGCTAAAGAGAGCCCTTGTCGAGAGCGTGGTGTTGGCCCACCCTGACTTTGAGCGTCCCTTCATCCTCTGCACTGACGCATCGTTGAACGGCCTTGCGCAGTGCTTTCTCAAGTTGCTGTTGGCGAGGATAAAGCACGTCCTAAAGCGTTCGCCAGCAAGTCTTTGAACCACAGCCAAGCCAATTACCCTGCACACAGGCTGGAGTTCTTGGCCTTGAAATGGTCCGTATGTGACAAGTTCAGCCATTGGCTTAAAGGCCATGAGTTCACTGTATGGACCGATAATAATCCGCTCACGTACATCATGACAAAACCTAAACTGGATGCGTGTGAGCAGCGCTGGGTTTCAAAACTTGCCCCATACAACTTTAAGATCAAGCACATCCCTGGAAGGCTAAATGTTGTGGCGGATGCGCTCAGTCGCGACCCGTTTGTCACGCCGGTGAGTCAGCGAATTCTGACCGAGCCTTACTCCGAGCTGCTGAAGCATGTACACAGTGTTGAAGATGATTATGTACAGAGAGCATTCCATCTCACGTGCCAGCCACAAACACTTGGCACTGAACGCGATCAAAATTCTGAAATGGATGTTTCTATGACTGCTGAGGATGTGTCTTCCATCTTGTCATCTTGTGGTGATTGGGATTTAGGAGCAGTATCCAGAGCAACGTCCCTAGCTGGTCAAATGAGCTCTTTAATTCCTGCCTGCCAAGATGTCTCCCATGCTTTTTCATTGTCCGAATTGCAGTGTCAGCAGCACAATGATGCAGTTATTTCACGGGTGTCCTTCTATGTCACCAGGAAGCGCAGACCTTCCAGGCGCAAGCATGTGAATGAGGATTTGCGTGTATTGAGGATTTTAAAGCAGTGGGACAAACTCTTTTTGCTCAATGGCATTCTGTACAGAGCCTTTAAAGATCCACTCACAAAACATAAGAGAATTCAGTTTGTCCTGCCTGAATCCCTGAAAAGGCAAGCTCTCTCTGGTGTTCATGATTTGGCCTGTCACCAGGGCCAGCCACGTACACTGTCTCTAGCCCGCCAGAGGTTTTATTGTCCTGGGATGGAATGTGACGTGCGTGATTACGTCAAGACATACCCGTTGTGTCCTGAGTAAAACTCCAGGGCCAGCTGCAAGAGCACCCTTGGAGAGCATCAAGACTACTGCCCCATTGGAGCTCGTTTGTATTGATTTCTGGTCCGCCGAGGATAGGCACAATAAATCTGTGGATGTCTTGGTAATTACAGATCATTTCACCAAGCTAGCTCACGCTTTTCCATGCCAGAACCAATCGGCTAAGAGTATTGCGAAGAAACTCTGAGATGGATTTTTCTGTGTTTATGGCTTCCCTCAGCGTATCCATTCAGACCAGGGAGCAAATTTTGAGAGTGAGCTGATAGCAGAGCTCCTTGATCTTGCTGGCGTACCCCGTACCACCCCATGGGAAATGGTGGAACTGAGAGGTTTAACAGAACATTAGGTAACATGTTGAGATCGCTTCCACCCAGATCTAAACAAAAGTGGCCATAGTTAGTGCAAACGATGACATTCGTGTATAACTGCACTGCCCATGAAACAACTGGATTTGCCCCTTTTTACCTGATGTTTGGAAGGGTGCCGAGATTACCTGTTGATCTCATGTTTTCAAGTGTGCTTCGTGATGAGTCAATCTGTGATTACAATGACTATGTTCAATCTCTCGTCAGTGATCTACAGACTGCTATGGTGCTGGCTCAAAAGAATTCTACTGCAGAACAGAAACACCAGTCTGATCAATACAACAAGAGAGTCAAGGGATTGCCTCTGTCAATTGGTGGTCAAGTTCTCATCGCAAACAAAGGCTGTCGAGGTAAACGGAAGCTTGCAGATAAATGGGAACCCACCATGTACTCCGTTGTCGCCTCCAGACCTTCCCTGCACATTTATAAGATCCGTGACAGATCTGGTCATGAGAAAGTGGTACATCGGAATCTCTTGTTGCCAGTTAACTTTCTTCCTTTGCCCACAACAGAGTTTGAGTTTTCTGTTGGTGAATATGCTGGTGATGGTACTTGCTCCTCACCTTCTCAGTCTGTATGTGATGTAACTGAGTCAACAATACCTGTCACTAATGCTTTGTCACATGCAGAGTCTCTATCTGTCATTTCTCACATGGCTGTGTGTGATGATGATTGTACAGCTTCTTGGATCTCATCTCATTCTTTTCAAGATGTTTCTGAAGCACAAGCTGATTCATCTATTGTTGACCCTGACACTGTAGCTAGTGCTTTTTCACCTACTGTCCCTGTTTCTACAGATCTGTACGATCCTGTGGTTGACAATAACCCTGACAATCGTTACATTACCAGGCTTGGTAGAGTAATTAAGCCTGTTCGTAGGCTGATTGAATCAATGGTTCAACTTGAGACCTTACTTGGTGTGGAGTCCATATCTCCGGTTATTCATGTTTAAATCTGTGTATAGCATTGCTCTCTGATACTACTGAGTGTAAAGTATTGTTTTTTTCTCATGTGTATACTGTTTAAGCAAAAGGTCTGAGTTTTTCAAAGTGTAAAAGGCACTTTTATATGCCTACAACATGTGTAGTGGTTTGGCCAACTTCTTTCATGTTTGTATCCCTTAGTTGGATAACTTTTCATGTTGAGAGTCTTCACTGTTTTTTTTCTGGAGTGTAGACCAAGTCATTCTCACGACCTGTGCTCTTGTTTTTGTTTTACTTTTTACTTTTATTTTGTGTAAATTCTGGGGGGTGAGTGTAACAGGTATACAAAGTATACTAGTAAATATTGTTATAATTCACACAAAATTGTTCTTTTTATATGTTTTGTCATACCTGATCTAAAGGTGCGCTTCTCCTTTAAGTGTTGCCTGGTCACAGTATGACCTAATTTCCTGTCCTGTCTCCTCCTCTTCCCTTTTGAACTGTGATTCAGTGGAAGAGGTAGGTTTCTTTTGTCATCCTGTTAATTTTATTTAATCCTTATGTTAATTATATCTTTTATATCTGTATTTCCACCCAAACTTCTGTGTAAAGTACTATTTTATTTATCCTTGGGATTATTTTTGTTATTTTACATTCTTTTGAGGTATATTTCTGTCTTTTATGTGAAACAAGCACATGGTAATGGAGGCGCATCATATTTCTTTTATAGAGTGTTATAAGGGCCACTCAATCTGAGGCTGCTTATTTTGTCTCTGTTAAACAGGTATGTTTTCTATATATTTTCCTTATGTTCATGTTTTCTTCCGCCCTTTTGAACTGTGATTCAGTGGAAGAAAGTGTTATAAGGGCCACTCAATCTGAGGCTGCTTATTTTGTCTCTGTTAAACAGTAAATGATCCAGTGAATCTGTTTCTACACCCACACAACGTAACACAACGCAGACCAAGTTTTAATACCCGGTGTCGCTGGCCGCACATCACGCTGGGCATAAGCGAGCCGCACGGGTTACATACCCACTTGCTCATTCTTTGCTTAGATGCTGGGTACTCATTCCTAGGTGACCCAAAACACACAAACAGTTGATCAGATTTACACCACAGGGCAGCACTGTGGACATACACATCTAATGTTCTGACTGGGCAAAGCAGATTTAACTTTTCCTGGTCCTACATTTAAAAGGGAGGAAGACAGAAGGCCTGTTGTTGGCTATGTTGGCTATGGTAACTATTGATGCTTGTGGCCTAGACCTGGCAAAAAGGAGCAGACTGCTGTGTGGGCAGGATCTGGGCTGACACAATGTTGCTATCTGGGTAGTAGATATTAGTGTCTTATTTGAAGGCCACTTAAAAGTAGTTTTTTTCTTTCTTTTTTTTTTAACATACTGTACATTGCAAATATTTAATTAAATACTTTTTTGAGTTGGCATATGCTTCATTTAAGCACACTAATGTTTTTGAATGAGTTCTACTGTATATGACACTCTTCAGCTTTTTTCTTCTAGATGAACAGGATCAGTGGATCTCCCAACTGTATGTTCTTCTCCCTCGATGCTGCTGGTTCTGGAAAGAGTCAACATGTCAAGTGTATAAAAGGCAGTGTTGGTTGTAGCACATCTTTATTGTGGAGCCTCAAGGAGTGACTTTTTTTAAGTTCAGAGCGGTTTCATTTAAATTCATGAATCCTTGTGTGAGAGAAGTCATAGAGAATGATACTCTGTTTGGATGTTTCTTCCAAGTAAGGATACTTCATGATGCATCTTAAGGCAATGAACCTTTCTGATGGCTGTCAGGAATATTTCTGTGCAGAGAGATCTATTTCCATCTATGTGATTCTGTATGTGGCAGCAGCAGCTGTGGTTCTTCTGACCGTGTGTGGAAACCTGCTGGTCATCATCTCTGTTAGTCACTTCAAGCAGCTCCACACACCTTCTAACATCCTCATCCTCTCTTTGGCTGTGTCTGATCTGCTGGTTGGAGTTTTTGTGATGCCACTTCATTTGCCTTGGCTCATCGAGTCTTGTTGGATTTCTGGACCAGTGATGTGCTTGGTTTACGATTTTGTGAATTTTCATGTGACAAGTGTGTCTGTTCACACTGTGACTCTAATAGCAGTTGATCGGTTTTTGGCTTTAAGTTATCCTTTTTTTTATTCAGAGAAAATCTCTCCCACTGTGACCTGCATTGCAACTTTATTTAACTGGCTATTTTTACTCTTTTATAACTTCACTCTTCTCTTCATTAATGGAAACTTCACTCATGTCACATGTCCAGGAGAATGTGTTTATAATATAGATGAGGTTTCATTCTTCGTTGATCTCCTGGTTGTGTTTCTTATGCCATGTACACTCATCATAATATTATACACTCATGTTTTTGTCATTGCTAAGAAACATGCGACTGCTATAAGAGCCCTTCAGGTTCACAACAGCACCTCTAAAAACAGAGTCAGTGACAAATCAGAGCGAAAAGCTGCGATTCTGCTGGGGATTCTGGTCTTTTTGTTTCTCCTGTGTTTACTGCCATATTATATTTGTTCTTTAGTGATTCCAAACAGTAATCCTTACTATTTTTTTGTCAGAGATGTTTCTGCAATATTTTTCCTTCTGAACTCCACCATTAATCCCATCATTTATGCCCTATTCTTTCCCTGGTTTCGGAAAAGCTTAAAATTAATTTTTACATTTAAAGTGTTTAATAAAGACTCCTCCCTGATGAATGTGATGTAAGAGATTGAATGTAAGACAGAATGTTTCTTCTCTGTTTTTATTATGTTTTTCATATTATCCTTTAGGTCAATGTATTTTTCTACATTTTGTCATATTAAACATGGGCCTGGACTATAAAACATCAAATGAATATTTCCTCAGTTATTGCAGAGATACAGATCATGTAACATACATTGACTTTTTTTGACTCCAATAGCAGAGTACTAAAATATTGAGATATTATACTGGTATAGAAACAGTTTGATGGGGATCTGTGCTACTGGCTGTCATGTCAATGAGGCCTTCACAGGGGATGGTCTAGTTGACACAATCTCTGCTGACACTTCAGGGATGCGTTCTGGTCATGTCTAGGTGCAGGTCCTCTATCTGATCTGGATACAGCCCCGGTCCGACTGACTATAATAGACAGGATAAACAGAGAGATTAATATTTGCATAGTTGTAGGGTGACCACCATCAAACAAACCAAATGTGGGACGATTACCAAGTTTGTGTGGGACATGTTACCAACACTGAAACACATCCTGAAGCTGTTATATAAAGTCTATCTAAATAAAAACATTTTTCATCTGACTTTCAGCTGATAAAAATACTTAGTTCTTTAGTCCCTTCCAGAAAACACCATTACATCACAATGTAACATAACATGTCTTTATTTTACATGTAATTTAAATTCAACATCACTGAGCCCAAAGGCAGCAGGCATCATGTAGATAACTATTTTTGAATAAGATTTCTGAAATGGAAACTGGGGAACATTTCCTATTTGAGTGGTCAAAATATCACCAAGATCTCATTTGTTATTATCTATTTATTAAAAAACAGGGACAATACATTTTTGAATGTTTTTGTTTTTAATTGTTGTGGGTTTCTTATAGGCTATTATTACATTAATAATTATTGTGGCGACCAGGGCGGGCGAGAGCCGTGAGGGAACGGCGCGAGGCCGGTGACGCAAGTGATAACAAGCATCACCTGGGAGGCGCACCAGCCTTGAGTCTCTCACGGAGGAGCTCTGGGAGCATAAAAGGAGGAGCGACGACCGTGGAGGACGAGAGAGGACCAGGCCTGGACTTTATGTTATGTTTTATTATGTTTGTCCGGCATTACTTTCGTTTTTTCATCTTTGTTTTATATTAAAGTTTGGTTCAACGTTCGCCGGTTCCCGCCTCCTTCTTCCCACAACTATTAACCTCGTTACATTGGTGCCGAAACCCGGGAGGAAGGAGGGACATGCTGTCGAAGAGCCCTCGCTGCTGAGGGGGATTGCGGTGCTGCGGAGTTCGGGCAGCGCGGGAGTGTGTGTAGACCGCGAGAGGCTGCCCGAGGCGGTGGCACTGGAGCCTTGTGAAAGGTGGGACGGAGACCCGGATGCCGTGCTCCTGGGACGAAGTGGGGTGGCTGCCGTCCTGGACCTGGAGGGAGCGGAGGAGTCGCCGCCATCTGCCGTGGGCCGGAACCTGCTGCCGTCCGCCATGAAGGGGAGGAGCAGGGGACGGGGGACTCACTGCCGGCTGCCCTCAGTCGGAGGAGCCATCGCTAGCCGCCAGGAGGCGGTCGAGGATCGGGCCGTCCACCAAGCGTCCAGTGCCATCGCATGTGGCACCGCGAGGAAGAGCCTCTCGGCAGGCTGAGGACCGAGCGGCAGTGTGACTGGGAACCGGACCAAGAATTTTTTTTTTCTCTTTTTCCTCTCTCCCCTCTCTCGTCCTGTCACTCCCCTTGCTTCCGTCTCCTTTCTCTCGTCTCGTCTGTCCTTACCCCCAGGTGCTGCGGCCGCCGAGACAGGCCCCGGGGGGGAGTAGAGCGCAGTCTCGGAGGTACCCCCCGGCCTGCGAGGGGCGATGGGGGTATGTGGCGACCAGGGCGGGCGAGAGCCGTGAGGGAACGGCGCGAGGCCGGTGACGCAAGTGATAACAAGCATCACCTGGGAGGCGCACCGGCCTTGAGTCTCTCACGGAGGAGCTCCGGGAGCATAAAAGGAGGAGCGACGACCGTGGAGGACGAGAGAGGACCAGGCCTGGACTTTATGTTATGTTTTATTATGTTTGTGTGGCCGGCAGACGTCCGCGAGTAATACAAACAGTATTACTTTCATTTAACATGAATAGTTAATATGTTATTAATGTCAAGAATTCAAGTGGAAACAACTAAGAAAAAAGCACCTGGGACACCATGGTGGAGCCCAGATCTAGGTTGTAAAACCTGACAAATGTGTATGAGAGGACCAGCCCGCCGCATCACATACATCTTGAAAAGAAGCCCCTGATAATAAGGCATTAGAAACCGCCATACTCCTTGTTAAGTGGGCCCGGACAGTTAAAGGTGAAGGCTGGCAAAGGCAATCCATATGCAAGAGAGAGAGCCTCGACTACCCACTTGCTTATTCTTTGCTTAGATGCTCGGTACTCATTCCTAGGTGACCCAAAACACACAAACAGTTGATCAGATTTACACCACAGGGCAGCACTGTGGACATACACATCTAATGTTCTGACTGGGCAAAGCAGATTTAACTTCTCCTGGTCCTACATTTAAAAGGGAGGAAGACTGTAATAAGATCAAGTTCATAGAGAAGGAAGAGGACATGGTCGACTTTGACTGCTGACTGAGTCTTTATTTCAATAACAAGATGTCCAAACAAAAGTCTGTGCAACGCACAATAAACAATCCACATCCACAGACGGGCTTCACTCCAGTAGTGCTCTCCAGCTCAGTCCCAGTGTCTCTCAGTCAGCAGTCCCTCTCTCTCTCTCACACACTCCTGTTTTCCTGGCGTTTTATCCTGCCTCCGCGCGAATTACTGGAATAAGAAACAGGTGTTCGTGATTTACATTTAACCTACTCATTTACCACGCGTCTCCCGACGCTCTCTCCTGCTGCAGACTTCGCTGAACCATGCCCCCCCTGCCAGAAAGACAGAAGGCCTGTTGTTAGCTACATTGGCTAACTGCTGATGGTAACTATTGATGCTTGTGGCCTAAACCTGGCAAAGAGGAGCAGACTGCCGTGTGGGCCGGGTCTGGGCTGACACAATGTTGCTATCTGGGTAGTAGATATTTGTGTCTTATCGGAAGGCCACTTAAAAGTAGTTGAATTCTTTTTTCTTTTTTTTTTTTTCTTTTTTTTTCTTTTTTTTTTTTGCAAACATCATACTGTACATTGCAAATATTTAATTAAATAATTTTTTGAGTTGGCATATGCTTCATTTAAGCACACTAATGTTTTTGAATGAGTTCTACTGTATATGACACTCTTCAGCTTTTTTCTTCTAGATGAACAGGATCAGTGGATCTCCCAACTGTATGTTCTTCTCCCTTGATGCTGCTGGTTCTGGAAAGAGTCAACATGTCAAGTGTATAAAAGGCAGTGTTGGTTGTAGCACATCTTTATTGTGGAGCCTCAAGGAGTGACTTTTTTTTTAAATTCAGAGCTGTTTCATTTAAATCCATGAATCCTTGTGTGAGAGAAGTCATAGAGAATGATACTCTGTTTGGATGTTTCTTCCAAGTAAGGATACTTCATGATGCATCTTAAGGCAATGAACCTTTCTGATGGCTGTCAGGAATATTTCTGTGCAGAGAGATCTATTTCCATCTATGTGATTCTGTATGTGGCAGCAGCAGCTGTGTCTCTTCTGTCCGTGTGTGGAAACCTGCTGGTCATCATCTCTGTTAGTCACTTCAAGCAGCTCCACACACCTTCTAACATCCTCATCCTCTCTTTGGCTGTGTCTGATCTGCTGGTTGGAGTTTTTGTGATGCCACTTCATCTATCTTGGGTCATTGAGTCTTGTTGGACTTCTGGACCAGTGATGTGCTCAGTTTTCAATTTTGTGAATTATCAAGCAACAAGTGTGTCTATTCACACTGTGGCTCTAATAGCAGTTGATCGTTTTTTGGCTTTAAGTTTTCCTTTTTTTTACTCAGAGAAAATCCTACCCACTGTGATCTGCAGAGAAACTTTATTTGACTGGTTATTTTTACTCTTTTATAACTTCACTCTTCTCTTCATTAATGGAAACTTCACTGCCATGTGTCCAGGAAAATGTGTTCTTATTATAGATGAGGTTTCATTCTTCATTGATCTCCTGGTTGTGTTTCTTGTGCCATGTACACTCATCATAATATTATACACTCATGTTTTTGTCATTGTTAAGAAACATGCGACTGCTATAAGAGCCCTTCAGGTTCACAACAGCACCTCTAAAAACAGAGTCAGTGACAAATCAGAGCGAAAAGCTGCAATTCTGCTGGGGATTCTGGTCTTTTTGTTTCTCCTGTGTTTACTGCCATATTATATTTGTTCTTTAGTGATTCCATACAGTAATCCTTACTTTTTTTTTGTCAGAGATGTTGCTGGAATATTTTACCTTCTGAACTCCACCATTAATCCCATCATTTATGCCCTATTCTTTCCCTGGTTTCAGAAAAGCATAAAATTAATCTTCACATTTAAAGTGTTTAATAAAGACTCCTCCCTGATGAATGTGATGTAAGCCATTGAATGTAAGACAGAATGTTTCTTCTCTGTTTTTATTATGTTTTTCATATTATACTTTAGGTCAATGTATTTATTCTACATTTTGTCAGATACAGATCATGTAACATACATTGACTTTTTTTGAGTCCAATAGCAGAGTACTAAAATATTGAGATATTATACTGGTATAGAAACAGTTTGATGGGGATCTGTGCTACTGGCTGTCATGTCAATGAGGCCTTCACAGGGGATGGTCTAGTTGACACAATCTCTGCTGACACTTCAGGGATGCGTTCTGGTCATGTCTAGGCGCAGGTCCTCCATCTGATCTGGATACGGCCCGGGTCCGACTGACTACAATAGACAGGATAAACAGAGAGATTAATATTAGCATAGATGTAGGGTGACTACCATCAAACAAACCAAATGTGGGACGATTACCAAGTTTGTGTGGGACATGTTACCAACACTGAAACACATCCTGAAGCTGTTATGTAAAGTCTATCTAACTTAATAAAAATATTTTTCATCTGCCTTTCAGTTGATAAAAATACTTTTTTATTTAGTCCCTTCCAGAAAACACCATTACATCACAATGTAACATAACATGTCTTTAAATTCAACATCACTGAGCCCAAAGGCAGCAGGCATCATGTAGATAACTATTTTTGAATAAGATTTCTGAAATGGAAACTGGGAACATTTCCTATTTGAGTGGTCAAAATATCTCCAAGATCTCATTTATCTATTTATTAAAAAACAGGGATAATACATTTTTGAATGTTTTTGTTTTAATTGTTGTGGGTTCCTTATAATCTATTATTACATTAATAATTATGATTTAGTTTTATTATTAGAATTTTTGCTCTGGTTTAAATACAATTCACCAAAAAAAACTTTTACATGATTAATAGTGTCTACTGTAAAAGCAGTTCAAAACAATATGCCTGTTATAACATTACTGTGACTTTAAAAAAGCACATTACAAAAAATTAAAAAAAAAAAATAAGATAAATATAAAACAGCATTTAACAAATATTTTTTAACATTATTGAATTTAATATTTTAATTTTCACAAGCTGTTTTTAGCTACTGTATACAGAAATTTCAACTGTTTTAACTTTTAACTATTTTTAACTATTATTTTGTATTTTAGACTCATTTTAAGCACAAAGTATGTGTATTTTATTTTTTATTTGTTCATATCTGAGTGTACCTTCACCACGTAGTTAAGACGTGTATGGAAATTGCTGCGTTGTGACTACGGAACTTTTGTGGACTTTTAAAATAAGATCGTTAGGTTTGTAGCATGATCCAATAAAACATACAATAGCATATATATTTCAATTCAGACCTATTGGAGTGATACTATTATTACTATTACTCCATTAGGTCTGATCGAAATTGTTCTCTGCAAACATGATGTATTAATTATTAATTTACTATTAATAAATGTGTAAAGTTGCATAAAATGGAAATACTCAATAAAGTAAGCTAACTACGCTACCTCAGATGGTTGAATGGTTGGATTCCACAACTGGTAAAATAAAACATATAAGACAATACTGTTATATATGCATGTAGCTGCAGCAGGGATGAGACAAAAATCGAACTTCTACAATATATGTGATTTATTAAACAAAGTAACAAAACAGCTAACGCAGAAATCCAGGAACAAAAGAACAATGTTAACGACAAGAATGGACCGGGATTGCAGGGAGTAAGTCCAAATTATGTGCTGATGACAATACACAGGTGCAGGGAATCCAAGGAGAGCGGGATAGCTGATGAGGGAAGTGTAAACAGGTGTGGAGCAGGGAGGATCATGGGAATTGGAGTCTGGGACAGAGGGGAACTGTGATATTACCACCCCCTCCCGGTAGGCATGGCCTCGCGCCATAGATGGAACAACCGGGGAAGGGGGCAGGGTGCCCTGGAAACCTAACCGAGAGTGAGGGGAGTGCAGGCAGATGCGGAGGTCTCCAGGGTGGATCCGGAGCCTTGGTCAGAGTCCGTTGGCTGCCATAGTGGGTAAGGGAGGGAGTGATGCTGCGTTCCAATTCGCCTACTTATACTACGCCCTAAAAGTATGTACTCTTTCTGTGAACAAAAAGTACTTACTTTTGAGTGTGTAGTAAAAGAGTAGACAAGCTTTGGGACATACTAACACGTCATACAATCGCGTCTTTTCTCTCTGTCGCATCCTGTCACCGTAAACTGGCCTGTCAATCATCTTACTTCCTCCACATTTCATTTAGCTAATTTCCTACCGTATCGCAGTGAAATGCAGCACGTTGATCTGCAGTCGCGGGTCTTTCATGTGGAGAACTCTCCTCATATTAATGCATAATGATGCATTTAAAAGTTAATGGCCATTATCGGATCTTCATAAAAGTCCACATTGGTATTTGCAGATGAAAAATAACACGGGTAACATTACATATATATTTTCTATCAGGTTAAACTGATTATTAGTCACTCAAATCTCTCAGCGTCGATTGCATATATCCGCCATGTTTTGTAGTTTTTTAACACTTTTTACTCGTGTTTGTAGTTCTGAACTGAATCCTCGTCCAATGCGCAATGGGTTGTGGGCAATATTAGCCTCTATAGTGTGCACGGATCCACACTTCGAAAATCTACCGGAAATAGTAGACCATCCGGGGACTTTTGCCATACTCTTTTCAACATACTATGCTTTGGGACACACTTATTTTAATCTCACATACTATTTAGGGTGGATAGTATGGACATTGGAACGCAGGGACAGTCCAAATTATGTGCTGATGACAATACACAGGTGCAGAGAATCCAAGGAGAGCGGGAGAGCTAATGAGGGAAGTTCAAACAGGTGTAGAGCAGGGAGGATCATGGGAGTTGGAGTCCGGGACAGAGGGGAACTGTGACAAATACAACATTTACTGTTGGAACAATTTACTTGTGACTTAATTTAAAAACTTTTCTTTTGCACTTCTAATTTGGCAGTGAAATTCGCAGATTTTAGGTGCGTAAAATGTGAAGGATTCTATGGTCACCCTATAATGGTGGCCATGCTAACGGATTGCCATCTAGTGACTGTTGCCCAAAAAGTATCAGAGTATCGCCTGTGATGGAAATATTTTATGTCAACATGAAATGTACAGAAAATGCAGACTAAGGATGCTCAGGTCAAAGACCAGTCACATGATTAGCTTAGATCATTACAAACCAATCACCAGAACAAATCACAGTGATGAAGACATTGATTTTTACTCAACTGTAAGACTTAAATGTGCATGTATCTTTCTATTCATTGAGACTCACTTGGTTGTTGTGACCAGTGATCTCCTGGCGTAAATAAAACTTCATTTCTACAAAGAGCAACTTGGAAGTCGTGTCAGATATATGCTGCGCAGCTAAGGAATAGAAGTACTAAAGATTCTACGCTCAAAAGACCACAGCAGAGACAGTGATAGTGTTGGAAGACTATAGAGTCACCCTCGGGGTGAGGCTGTAATACTCTGAGTTAGTATTAATGATCCTCTGTCGGACCAGCGTACACCTGAGAAGGACGGTGAGAGTGTATAGATGCTAAAGACCTGTGCGCTCATGTGTGATTGAGGTAGTGATAGTAGCTTCTTGACGGGACGCCGTCACCTTACTTTGGGAAGGGAATTACCTCGAAGTATTGGAAATGTATTAGAAGTATTCGAGAAGGGAATTACCTTGAGATACTGTAGTATTACTGAGTATTGACAATTACTGAGTATTGAATTGTCAGTGGTAAAGTCAGATTTGTATTGAGAATTTCCACGACATGCCTCTTGGGTTCTATACTCTTTGTCCAGATCCAGATTATGTTTCTCATGAAGTAGCACCGTGCGCACTACCAAGAGTAGCTGCACAGCCCCCTCTGTTGGAGAACATGATAACTACACAATTTCTCCAGCAGGTCGGCGCCGATGGCCTCATAGGCAGCGTGCTGACATGTAGCACCTATGCGCTTCAGGCAACCCAAGTTCGAGTCCTGGCTCGTGGTCCTTTTCCAATCCCATCCCTCTCCCACTTAGCTTCCTGTCTAATCACTGTCCTATCATAATAAAGGCAAAAACGCCAAAAATAAATCTTTAAAAAATCCAGCAGGCTGCTGTATGCTCGTTAGTCTTTTTGCAATTTATATGCGGGTTGTTTTAAACAAGCTATAAAACGGGGATCATGCACGAACAGTGCTTGAGGGCACTGTCTGTGTTAATTGTGAGCGTCTTCCCATGAAAATGCTCCATTCTCTTTTGGCCCTCTTTTCAAGGGAAGAGGCGTCAACATCTATGACCCGTGGTTCTGGCCCCACTCGTGCTGAGGCAGAGCAACAGCTGAAATCATGGGGCTTGCAGGTGGAGCTCGCCGCAGAGTTTGAGAGAGGTGTAAATCTTTCTCAGCCCCCAGTGGCTGACAGGGATGAGCTTTTGGATGACAATGACGTCCTGTCTTTGACGTTGTCAGATCCGGGAGGGAATGCTCTTCTGGCGGCCAGCCCCAGAGAGCATGAGATGGTGGTGGAGGAAGAAGCAGATGAGCCTGCTGCTTCCTCTAGGCCTCCCTGCCCAGCGTATGCTGAGTTACTGGAGTTTATGGAACGTGATTCTGGCAGGCTGCAGCTGCCTTGGGAGCATGAAAGAAATTGCATGCCGATGGCTTGACGAGCGGTTCTCAGAAAGAGAAGGGCTTTCTCCTCAATGCCCCGATTTCGCCCTCTGAACTTTTCAGTACCTCCATCTAGGCGCGCTCATCAGCGTTTAGAACCTGCATCCCACTGAGATCTGAATCTGGGCCCAGACAGCTGGGAGGTCCTGGCCCGTCTCGAGCTGAGGCTAAGAGGCAGGGCCAGTAGTCCAGTGTCGCCGCTCGAGCACCTCCTCCTCCTAGGAGCAAGTCGCAGAAGCGGTGGGACCTGAGGAGAAGCAGGATCTGAGGGAGGTGATCGAACACAGGCGCCAGCAGCACCAGTGATCAATCCCCTCTCTTGCAAGGGCAACTGTACAGTTACCCTCGCCCCTTCTTCCTCCACCTCCTGGGGATTTTTTGGATTCTGTTAACATGCTCAGGCACTTCTAACAGTTAGGCTGACAGTTGGGCCCATGATGAAAATTTTTTCTGAAGGCCTGCTTTCTGGCTTGGTAGTGAAGAGGCTCTTTTAGGCTTTAAAAGAACCTTAGATTCCATCCTTCTTTATGAAAAGAAATGAGGAGGAGGAGTCTTCTGTCTTCGAGCTGCAGGAAGGTAAGCTGGGTCTATATTTATGTTCTAAATGTAGTGATTTTTACTTTGTCTATCCAAGGGCGCGAAGTAAATTAGGGATTGGAACTCATGTCACCGCTGACGTTGTGATTTTGGATCAAACGTGTCTTAAGGTGTGGTTATGAGTACATCAGATGACCACTTCCCCCTTTTTCCCTAGTTCAGGGCACCAGTCAAGGTCTTTTACCTTGGCAGTATGAGAACACTCTCAACAGGGGCTTTTCATTCATTTAGAATTTATGTAAATTGGTCAGCTGATTTATTTGAAAGATGAAAGGTGATATTGCTAACTTGTAGAACCTTTTCTGTATTATCAGCACAAGGAAGACACAAGTGTAATAAAATAAATTTTATTAACAAAAAGATAAAAAAGAATAACACAACTGCCAAATGAATACCATTGATGATAAAGGAATAAAGTGCATAAGATACATAGAATACAAGTGATTAAGTTGAGTGTGGCTATGGAAGAGTTACGCTATCTTATGGAAAGATAAACTGTTTCTCTGAAAATAATAAGGTGGAGAACCTTATTATGCATCAAACAAATAAACGAAAGATTATTTGTTATTAACTAACATCAGCTATATTACATCTAATGGAAATTATATACTGATAATATACAACAATGCCAAGGTCTCTGGAAAGAGGTTTGGTTAAGTGATATTTACGTTCCACGTGGTTGAGTCCGATGACGGTGACGTCTTCCACTGGTTGTGCTGGGCGACAGTGCAGTGGAGAGAGGAGCCAGAATCTGTTTTAACACAAAGCTCTGTTGGATGCTGATCTCCTGGAGCACCAAAGGGTCCTAAAATTTGGAACACGCAGATGAGGCTCCGGTGTAGGTGCAGAAGGTCCATAACCATCTGGAACACGCAGATGAAGGTACCTTGGAGTGAAGGTTTGCTCTCCTGAGCTTAACCTTGTTGCAGATGTCGTTAATGTCTCGCTGGACAGAAACTCTGAACGTAGTGTTTGTTGATTTCTCTTTCCTCACAAGCTAGAGGCTCAGAACGTGATCGTCTCTGTTGCTGCCTCACAAGCTGTAGGCTCAGATCATGGGATCTGTTGTTGTCTCTTCTGGATGGACCATAGGCTCAGAACAGTATATCTGTTATGTCTTCTCCCTTCGCAGGGCAGACTCAGAATGATGTATCTGTTGTGTCTCAGCTTCGCAAGCCAGGACTCAGAACAATATCTGTTATGTCTCACCCGATGGGAGACTCAGAACAAGGAGTGTCTGTTGAAAGGGTACCTTTATCCCTTTCCGATGAGGAGGAGATTGCAATTTGGCGCTTCTCTATTCGAGTGCTGTGATTGGCTGCTGGCATCAGAGGGGACACACACAGTGTGGCCCACCCTTCTCTCCCCTGTGGAACTCATTTGCATAAAGCACACATTTGGAAGTCTTTACAGTGTCTTTAAAGTTTACCTATGCATTTCTCACTTTCCAAACCACCACCAGAATACCTTTGGCAATATTCTAAACAAATAGAGACTAAACATGATGGAAAAAGATTGAACTGACATTCAATTGTACATTAACAGCTGAATTTGCGTCAGAGGTTGCACTACAAATAGCTGTCACTCAGAATACTTATTTCTGTGAATAAGTATGAAATGGATGTGTACTTTGCATCAGTTCTAAGGTTTTCAAACATAGTTAACTGCCTGTGGACCAATGAGAAGTCTTGTCCTTCCCAGGCTTGGTACAAGAGGTCTTCTTCTTACCCTCTAAGAGAGGTCTGGATGTTGTCCTTCCATCTTTATCTGATGGCGTAGGACAGTTTGTTTCTGTTAGGCCACCAAGATCCAATCAAAATGTAGCAAACCTTTGTCTGCTGTTATGGACAGAGAGGGGCCCGGCCATAACCTGGGCCTTAGAATGTGCTGTTCACTACATAAATATGTTGACCTTGTTTTTTCCTGTATAGTTTTTCCTGAGCATGTAGCCATAAAAATGTAGGGGTTTTTGGCAAACTGAAGTTGTTAGGCTGGCTAGAATGATTTCTATGCAGGCCACAAAATGCCCACCATTTAGCCACCTGTGTATAGAGTAGCTTCTCAGCCAGTGTTTGTTAGAATAGTTTGAGTTAGCACTCGTCACTTCAGTTATTTATGTCTAGGATGGCCTTTATTGGCCGCCTGGCATTGTTGACTTGTTGAGCTTCGCTTTATTTCCTCTTATCTGTGAAGATTTAGAGTGAAGCCCAGGCTTTGCTAGGTGTGTGGCCCGGTAGGCCACAGCTTAGCGGCCCAGGCTAGAGAAAGGTTAGGTGTTTATTGTTATAATCACCCTCTGTAATTACTATCCCTTGTTACGTTGTATAGTTCCTAGTCCTGGCCTCCTCCTGAGGGAGTTGTTAGGCCGTATGCCCATTCCCCTTATTTATTTAGGTGCAATGACTGAGGTTAACAGCTAAGGTAGCAGGCTGTTATTAGCCTCCCTGGTGCTGTTTCTCAAGTGGTAGGCCCTTATCTTTGCATAGATAAGTTTATGCAGTGTATGCTAGGCCCCACTCTTTAGAACTTTATTCATGCTATGAATTTGTCTTTCCCCTGAGCCCCTTGAATTTACATTCAAGTTTGAGTTACGGTGTTAGCATTTTTAGCTTCCGTCCTCTAGGGTTCAGTACAGATCTTTAATTCTGTTTGGTGAGAGCATTTATCCTCTTTAGGATGGCATGCATTTACATTAATAAGTTACAGTTTTTGCCTTACATGTATGTGAGCTTTACTCTAGTGCTGCCACAGGTTAGCACCTCATAATATCTCATAATAGTAGGATTATGTTAACCTCTATTTAAGAGCGTGGTGACTATTGTTCTCCTCGGTTAGGGTTTGTGTGTTTCACTGAGTGCATCACCTGCTGGATTGCATATTCAGGTTGAGTGTAGAGAGCCTCACTTTCAGTTTGGTTTCTGTTAGCTCCCGGTAGTTGATCATTGCCACAACAGCTATATTGCATATAACTGTAGGAGTTGTAGGCTCTAATGGATTCAGCCTCCTTCTAGGGTGCAGCTTGTGTTTACAAGTGTTGTTGGTATATGGTCATGAGTTTTGCTCATGTAGTTTAGCACTGCCACAGGTTTATGCTTGTGTCTGTTTGAGGTAGTAGGCCTTGCAGGCCTCCCTTAGACCATGATAGCATTTCATTGTACCCTTGCAATTGTGTAAATTATGGTACGTTGCCTGTTGGAATGTGTAAAGCTAGTTACCCACAGCTGTCTGCTGGGTTAAAACTGGTCCCCTTTTGAGCTTGGTCCCTTTTTATACCACTAGCTGGCACCACGTGTGGTTGGAGTTGTAGGCCCCGTTTAGGCCTCCTTTCAGATTACATGTTGGCACAGTTCTGTGTTGGTTTTGTAAGACCCATCACCATTGGTGTGGTCGTGATTGCCACTAGCTGATGCCACGGGTTTACAAGTTGTAGGCCTTCAAGGCCTCCTGTGAAGCATGTTGGAGTTCGGTTGTGTACTCCTCTCACTTTGAGAGCATATTTACTGAGTACGTTTCTGAGTGGCTGACCTCTCAGGGTGAGTTTTTGTATTAACCTTACTGCGGTTCAGTTTTCTACATTTGCTTCCTTGAGCATGGTTTATGTTTATCCTTTAGCTCTAGTGGAGCTAAGTAGCTACCTCGTAAATACGTTGGTTCTATTTTGCTCCTTGAACTTTAGTGGCCACTAGACTAACGCCACGTGTTTACAAGTAGTAGGCTCTCGGGGCCTCCTTTTTAGAACATTCTGGTGTATGTAATAGTGTACTCCTCTCACTGCGAGAGTTAGTTGGCCAAGGCCCCAGGTGACTTATTAACCTCCCTGTAGTTGCACTGCCACGAGCTGACGGCATGTGTCTGACTGAAGTTGTAGGCCCGGTTTTTGGGCCTCCCTGAGTTCATGATGGTGTATGTTGTACTCCTCTTGCTTTAAAGAGTAAAAAGGTTCTTTTACCGAGTACACTGCTCATTGGATTGTGTTAGGTGGACTGTTATGTGGGCACTTTACAGTCTTATATGCTGTTACTGAAGTCATGTGGTTTATTCTTGCTTCCAGCAAGATAGATGTTCAAAGTGTGCGGCCTTGTCAGGCTGCCCTTGGACTTTCCACTGTTGTGACTAAGTATTTTAGCATATTATATAGTCTCTACTCAACGTAGAACTTTTGTCATGTTGTAGCCCCCTCTCTGGCCCCCATGATTATGTGCCTACAGTATGGTCTATCTGTTAGGTTGAGCTTTGTACTCCCCTGCTAGGGTTGTTTTGGTAATAGTGCTTAGCTCCCTAAGCTGATCATTGGTTGAAAGCTTCCATGAGGCCTCCCGTTGAGGATCAGCCCCAGGCTGGTTTGTGCTAGTTTGTTCTCAGGGAACTATGGTTACATACCTAACCTGAGATGTTATATGTCTATATTGTGCTGTGTTTATTGTTCTCCTATATTTAGTCAATAAAATCCTTGTCTGTGAAGCTCCATCGTCTGCGTGTGTTTCCCACAACAATGCGGTGTGACAACAACCAATCAAAACAACACCTACCTGACTGAGGACCACCTGTGGGGCTTAAGGCAGAGTGGTCATACGTTGGAGAGGTATGTGGAGGAGTTTTCTGACCTCTCTTGTCAGGTGGACTGGCCTGATGCTTCCCTTATTGCTTGTTTTCTGATGGGCCTGGATGAGGATACCATTCGTTATAGTGAACCTACTTGTTATCTCTCTCTAGTCGAGTCCATTAATCTCATTCTATATTTAAATGGATCAAATTTTGAAGTTGAAGAAGTTAAAGCAGAGAAGTATCAACCTCCTCCAGCCCCATCAGAAACACAAGTGGCCTGGTCATCTCACTCCCCACTGGCTCCCTCCACATACCCCTCCAATGAATCGGTCCATTTCTGCCCTTCAGCACTTCCCCACGTCCTCAGTTCAGGGATCCTGATGGCCGCCTATCCAGAGCCTCATTGCAAGATGACCTCCACTCCAGAGCCTTGTTGTGAGATGGACTCCACTCCAGAGCCTCGTCACAAGATGGCCTCCACTCCAGAGCCTCATCAGAAGATGGCCACCAAGCCCGATCCATCGGTCAAGATGGCCGCCACCACACCTGAGCCCTCGGTCAAGATGGCCACTGCCACGCCTAAGTCCTCACCAGAACCTACGGAGCACCAATGGCCAATTGACTTCTGGTCAGAGCATGAGTCCAGAGGCGACTCCCTTCCTCAACCAGAGTCCAGTTACTGTGCTCACTCCAGTCCCTGAGCCCATTCCTAGCCCAGGGGATGTTGTAGTGTTGATGATAACACTGGCAATTGTGTGCATTTGGGCCACCCACACAATGGCTCCAGCACCTGACCAGCATCCAGTGATGTCTCCAGCCACTGTCCAGCATCCAGTGAAGGCTCCAGCCACTGACCAGCATCCAGTGATGGCTTCAGCCCCTGAAAAGAGTCCAGAGAGGGCTCCAGTTCCTGTGCCAAGTCCAGGGAGGGCTCTAGTCCCTGAATCAATTCCAGACTCAGCTCCAGTCCCTGAGTCCACTACAGACTCCGCTTCAGCCTGAAAGCCTGCTCCAGACCCCGCTCCAGCCCAGAAACCCATTGTCACGGTTGGCGATCAGCTGTCTCACTCTGTTGTCTGTGTGTGTGTATGTCCTGTCACGTCGATTGTTTCATGTGGGCGTCGCGGCTGATTGTCTGATCAGCGGCAGCTGTTTCTAATCACCTTAGCCTATTTAATGCCCTGTTTTTCGTCCCGTGTTTGTCAGATTGTTGTTTGGAGAACCCTGTCTTGTTCCCTCTGTTCCTTGTGTGTGCTTCCATCTGGATTGGAGTCTTCGTGGCATTTTGTTCCTGTCAGTTGTTCCTCGTCGGATTCTTCATGGCTCTCCTCACATCCACAGACCCCAGCACGATCTTCACTCACTTGGACTTCCAGCAAGATCTTCACCCACCTGATCCACGGCCCGTCGAAGTCCCTCTGTCACCGCTCCCCTGCTGTCTGCCACATATTTTGACCCATATGTGTGTGAAGCTCAATAAATGAGATTATTTAACTTGCTCTTGCATCTACTTGTATTTCCCGTGACACCCATAGCTCTTCCCAAGAATTTTTTGGGGGGGCGCCATATAACCGTGGCCATAGGGGCTGCACCACCATGGCCCCCTGAGTTACCGGCGCCACTCTGGGACCCCCAAACTGCCTAACCCACAATGGCCCCCCGAACTGCCTGATCTGCCATGGCACCGCTCTGGAGGCTCCCTTACCTCCAGAGCACCCACCCCCTCCCCAGTTGGACTCTTTTGAGGTGTGAGGTCGCACTTTCCAGGACGGGGGAGTAATGTCAGTGTTCTGTGTTTATGTTCCCCAGTGTCACATGTTCTTTTGTTCAGTTTTCCCACCACTAATTTGTTCCCTTGGTTACCCTGACTTGAGTTAATTAGTCCCCGCTGTCTCTGGTTAATAAGCCTTGTTTGCCCTTTTGTCTGACCTGTATATATTCCCTGTGTTCTCCCTTAGTCTTTGTCAGCTGTCGTCTTTGTATACGTTATTGTTATACGTCTTTATTGTGCTGTGTTTATTGTTCTCCTATGTTAAGTCACTAAAGTCCTTGTCTGTGAAGCTCCATCACCTGCATGTTTTTCCCACAACCATGCGGTGTGACAGAATATCCATAGGCTGTATTTGTCTTCATGTCATTTCTATTTGATTTATCGTAACTCAGAAATAATTATTACTAAGAAACACTTACTTATTCAGTTTCTTTGGATTTGAATTTAAATATTATTGTAAATTTAGGATTAATATTAATACAAAGTACACATTTTTAGAATCATGATTCCTGTGGAAAAACATTAATTTGCAGAAATTAGTGCATATGCGCTCTTACCTAGATAGCAAAATTGTGTCGGCCCAGATCCGGCCCACAGTCTACTGCGTGTAATGGTGCCACTTGGGCATTCTGTTTGACTTTATTTCTGTCATACAGCTCCAAAAGTTCTTATTGAGAATTAACAGGGGTTTACTGTAGCTCTAGTTTCATTTAAAGTCACCATTATGATAAATAGTGTTTCCATTAGTTGGGCTTTTGATCCTAACTCAATTTAGAAAATATTTTTTGTTTTCTCTGCCAGTTGTAACAGTGTGTTTGTAAAACAAAATAGCAAAGGAAGCCAAGACAAAATGTCATCAGGTGATATGGGCTAATTGCCGATGGTCAAGTCAAGTCACCTTTATTTATATAGCGCTTTTCACAGTGCAGATTGTGCAGCTTTACATTGATAACTGGTATATATTTTTGGCTGCACAGCAACTCTTAACTCGGGCAGTTCTCCTCTGGTGAACAGTGCTTTGTTACGAGGAACTGTGGATGATCTAGTTGACTCAATCTCTGCTGATACTTCAGGGGTGCATCAGGTCCTTTGTCTCACCTGGATATGGCCCGGATCCGGTTGACTACGGTAAACCTCGGGATAAACAGAAAGACTAATATTAGCATAGATGCTATTCTTCTTCTGATGTAATGAGTACATCTGGTGTTATAGGAAGTGTTCTCGGTTCCGGCTGACCTAATTTATGCAGCCTAATAATCCTTTAACAGATTTGAAAATATAAATTGATAATGTGTTGTGTATGCCAGGTTAAAGAGATGCGTTTTTAGTCTAGACTTAAACTGACAGTGTGTCTGCTTCCTGAACAATGCTAGGAAGATTGTTCCAGAGTTTAGGTTGTGATGATACTGCCTTTTCTAGTATTTTTGACAGAAAAGTTAGATTTGAGATCGGCCTGTAATTGACAAATTCTCTAGGATCAAGTTGTGTTTTTTTTAATAAGAGGTTTAATAATAGCCAGCTTAAAAGTTTTTGGTACATATCTTAGTGATAAAGATGAATTGACGATATTAAGAAGATGATCTATGACCTCTGGAAGCATCTCTTTCAGTATTTTTTTTAAGTTTTTTAAGGCCTTTCTGTACTCAATCATTCTCTGTCTCCACGAAATGCGAAATAATTCTAGCTTTGTTTTCTTCCAGCTGCGCTCCATTTTTCTGGCTGCTACCTTTAGGGCCCTAGTGTGCTCATTGTACCAATGCGTTGGATTAATTTCCTTAATCTTTTTTAAACGTAAAGGAGCAACTGAGTCTAATGTGCTGGAAAAGACAGAGGCAATAGTTTCTGTTGCAACATCAAGGTCTTCTAATCTGTCTGGTATGCTAAGGCGATGAAACTGATCAGGAAGATTATTTACAAAGCGATCTTTAAGGGAAGAAGTGATGGTTCTACCATATTTATGGCAGGGAGGCAGTTTAACCGCCTTGACAAAATGTAGTATACACGAGACTAGATAATGATCTGAGATGTTGTCACTCTGCTGCAGAATTTCAACGGCATCAATATCGATTCCATGTGACAATATTAGATCTAAAGTATGATTACAACAATGAGTGGGTCCTGACACATGTCTAACACCAATAGAGTTTAGAATGTCTGTAAATTCCAATCCCAATGAGTCTTTTTTATTATCTACATGGATATTAAAATCACCACCAACAAGGACTTTATCTGCAGCTAGTACTAACTCCGATAGAAAATCAGCTAATTCTTTGATAAAGTCTGTATGGTGTCCTGGTGGCCTGTTGTAACGAATCGGGACTCAGGCAGAGATCCATTTGCAAGCTTTTATTTAAAGTGAGCATAGTCGTACAGGCTGGGTCGAACAGGGGCAAACAGGAACAGCAAGGGACAGGCAGAGTCGTAGTCAGGAAACAGGTAAACATCAGGACAGGCAGATATCACTCACAGGTTGGTATACAAGGCACAGGTCAGAGGTAGGCAGCAAAGGATCGTAAAACAGGAATAGTCTCCGGACCCACAGCGGGCTCTTGAAAGGCTTCTGAGCCTTGAAGAATGGAAGAAGCCTTCTTCCTCCTCCTCTTCCGAGGGTGAGGCAATGGTTCTCTGGTTGGAGCGGGTTCTGGAGCGGACTCAATGGCTGGAATGCCCCCTACATCCTTAAGCACCGAAGGGGTGGCCATCTTGCCCGTGGGCACTGGCAAAGCAGCCATCTTGTCCATCGCATCCAGGGCGCTTGAGTGCGTTGCGACCGGCAAACTTGAATGCGTTGTAACTGGCGAATTTGAGTGCGTTGCAACCGGTGAATTTGAGTGTGTTGCAACCGGCGAGCTCACGTGTGAAGCGTCCGGCTGGCTTGAGAGTGAAGCGGCCGGCGGCTGCTTAGGAATGCCAGCCGCTCGTGCTGAAGTCAGCGGTGGATCAGCCACACTGGAACGCAATCCTCTCCGCTTTCTGACTGATCTAGAGACGTGACGTTGCTCTGGGCGAACAGTGATGGTAGCCGCCATTTTGTGCGTGTTCCTTGACGCGGCGGCCATTACGTGATTCACCATGGTGTCGCATTCCTCCGCGACCCCCACAGTAAACAGAGAACCAACAGACAACAACGCATAGTCCATAAAGCTGCTAAGTGATGAACGCGGTCCCTCTCGTCTTTAATTTATTCCATCACAAAAAAAGTCAATCAGTGCGCAGTCAGGCAGATCAGAGAGGTAAGCAATGTCCAACTATTCCTTCACATATTCCTCTAACGATCGTGTGCCCTGCGTACTCCACAACAACAATTGAGCAATGTCCATACCGTACAAATGCTCTCCGGGAAAGCTGCTGGATTGTGGTGGCGGCGAAGTCTTCTGTAACGAATCGGGACTCAGGCAGAGATCCATTTGCAAGCTTTTATTTAAAGTGAGCATAGTCGTACAGGCTGGGTCGAACAGGGGCAAACAGGAACAGCAAGGGACAGGCAGAGTCGTAGTCAGGAAACAGGCAAAGATCAGGACAGGCAGATATCAAATTACTTCTCCTGACATTGTACTTGCGAGTTCACACACCTCTTTAATGTTCATTTTAGTGATCTCCGACTGGCAAAGTTGAACATCATTAGCATTAGCCAGCACTTTTAAATTTGCTTTGATGTCAGGTGCTCTCGCTCCTGGCAAACATGTGACTATGGTGGCTGGTGTCTTTATTTTCAAGTTCCGTGTAATAGAATCGCCAATAACTAGGGCACTTTCAACAGGATTCCCAGTGGATGTTTCACTGAGTGGGGAGAACCTGTTTGATGTTCTTATTGGAATGGAAGAGTGGTGTTTTCTGCGGCTGCATTACCCAAGTGCCCTGCTGTGCGGGCTCTACAGCCGGAACCGAACAATGTACAGAGTTCACTAAGCTAGTCGCATCCAAAACATTATCTGAAGCCCTTGCATTCTTACTATCCTCGATTAAAGTTTGGATGCGTGTCTCTAATTCTGAGATTCTCTCTGTCAGCCTGACTATTTCCCTACATTTATGACATGTAAATCTGGGAGAGGATGACTTGACTCACCGTGTTTGTAGACTGATCTGAGTTACCACAGCTGTTTGATGAACGTGTTGAAAAAGGAGTGCGCGAGAGACTGATGACAAGTTAACAAGCTAGCGAGATGCAAACGCGTTGTAACAGCGATTTAGATTCAAAGATTACAAGCTAGCGACATCAGATTAATGTGGTAGGCAATATTATGTATAAGGTAATAATAATATAAGCAACAATGAATAAATAAAATGATAATGCTGTGTCAGGTGTGGGCCTGACACGGCATTATGATTCTGACAGTAAATGTTGCTTTTTTTGCAAGCAGCATACTGTACATTGCAAATATTTAATTAGATATTTTTTTTGAAGTGACATATGCTTCATATAAGCACACTTATGTTTTTGAATGAGTTCTATATGACACTCTTCAGCTCTTCTAGATGAACAAAATCATTTGATCTCCCAGCTGTATGGTCTTCTCCCTTGATGCTGCCGGTCTTGGAAAGAGTCAACATGTCAAGTGTACAAAAAGGCAGCATGGGTTGTAGCCAGTATTTATTTTGGAGCCTCCAGGAGTGGCTGTGTTTCAGTGAGGAGCAGTTCAGAGATGCATTTGAATCCATGAATCCTTACAGAAGTCATTAGGGAACAACACTATGTTTGTATGTTTCTTCCAAGTACTTCAACATAGACAAAAAAAGGAGCTGGCTGCACACTGAGTTGAATGACGACTGAAGAGGTCTAGAAAAACATAATATATTTTATAAATTGCATGGTACTTCCAAGTACTTCAGAATGAATCTCACAGCAGTGAACCAAACTGATGGCTGTCAGGAATATTTCTGTCCAGAGAGATCTGTTTCTTTATCTGTTTATGTGATTCAGTATGTGGCCGCAGCAGCTGTGGCTCTTCTGACCATGTGTGGAAACCTGCTGGTCATCATCTCTGTTAGTCACTTCAAGCAGCTCCACACACCTGCTAACATCCTCATCCTCTCTTTGGCTGTGTCTGATCTGCTGGTTGGAGTTTTTGTGATGCCGCTTTATTTGTCTTGGGTCATTGAGTCTTGTTGGACTTCTGGACCAGTGATGTGCTCGGTTTTTAATTTTGTGACTTTTCAAGTGACAAGCGTGTCTGTTCACACTGTGGCTCTAATAGCAGTGGATCGTTTTTTGGCTTTACACTCACCTTTCATTTACTCTGAGAAAATCTCACCCACTGTGATCTGCTTTGCAACTTTATGTTTTCACTTTTTTATAACTTCACTCTTCTGTTCATTAATGGAAACTTCACTGATGCCATGTGTCCAGGAGAATGTGTTTCTTTTGTAAATGAGATTTCATCCCTTATCGATCTCCTGGTTGTGTTTCTTATGCCATGTACACTCATCATAATATTATACACTCATGTTTTTGTCATTGCTAAGAAACATGCAACTGCTATAAGAGCCCTTCAGGTTCACAACAGCACCTCTAAAAACAGAGTCAGTGACAAATCAGAGCGAAAAGCTGCGATGCTGCTGGGGATTCTGGTCTTTGTGTTTCTTCTATGTTTACTGCCATATTATATTTGTTCCTTAGTGATTCCATATGACCGTACTGACTTGTTTTATGTCAGAAATGTTACTGTAATATTTTTCTATCTTAACTCCACCATTAATCCCATCATTTATGCTTTATTCTATCCCTGGTTTCAGAAGAGCTTAAAATTCATTTTCACATTAAAAATCTTTAATAAAGACTCCTGTCTGATGAATGTGCTTGTAAGTGATTGAATTTAGGACAGAATCAGACTCTTTTTCCTTTTGTCTAGTTTAATATGTTTTATTATTTTTCATAATAAACTTTACAGTGAACACAGGATAGTGCCAGTGGGGAAGTGTCTTTTATTTTATGTTATATTGCACTAATTTCACTTAATGAAGTAAATAGAAATGTTGAACATAGTGATTTATTTAAAGCGTATACACTAAATATAATGTCTTAAAAGTCTTATCAACAAAAAAAGTTTATATGTGATTTTATAGTGTTTAAAGGTTGTAATCCATCTACATGTTGTTATGTGAACACCTGAGAGATTGTAGCTATTTCAAGCCTCACAAGGCTCAGTTCATTTCATTAACTCACATAATCATTCAGATCATTCAATATTTCTTGTTACAATACTTTTACAACAGCTGAATCACAAGAGTCATAGGTTGCTTCTCAAATAAATGGTTGCATCCTAGTGAGGCTGTATTCTTCTTAGTCCAGTCCTTCAGAGGCTTGTAGGCTAGAGTTTTCCTCAGCAATATATGCCAGAAAGAGATGTCCAGTAAGTGCCTATTGCTGCGTCAAACATGTTCCCTCCCCCACGGTCACGGCACAAAAATACTATTAATACTTAATTTTGGAAGAATACTTTGTATTAAAAATCTTTATATTAAAGCAGTGCATTGAATGGCATGGTTGTGTCATGGTCTCCCAGTTTAGTATTAAAGTCCCCTTGTAGTCAATAATTTTATCCCTTAAAACTCATCTTTGATCACCAAAATGACATATTTAAAAAAAAAAAAATCCTGTGAAAAAAAATCTTAATGCCTTAAAATAGCTTGAATGTAACTCTACACCCTTGCTTCATTTAGTATATGCGGATGCATGAATATGCTTATTAGCCCAGCTTCCATTCACACCAGCTTGAGTTCAGAGATCCACTCGGTCAATTTACTGAGGTAAACACTGCACAATGGTATCGCTTTTTACAACGTCGGACACATAATGATAATGAAAATTGAAAATTGACCCATGACAGATTTACGTTGTTTAAAAAATCCGGGACATACTTTAGACAATGGGGGGTGCCATTTTGTTTAGGTGCACAGTGCATTCTATGTCGATGATGTCAAATGGTTGCACTCAGTGAGCTTCTGACGCTACCCTGTTGCTATTTTTACCACAATATATATAATATATAATATACGATGCCACATTGTGCAGCTTTTGGTTGTAATTTTCAGTCAAAGGGCAACAAGAGAAGCGATGTAAGGCTTCATTGTTTTACTAGCGATAAGAGGATAAAAGAATGGGAAGTTGTGAAAAATGTAGACGAATAAAACTTGCCAAAGATCTTTGTTCTCTCCAATTTAGCCCTGATGCCTTTGATACTTTTTTATCTGTATATTTTGGGGCAACGGTAAACTAGTAAGGTATACAAGTCTTAATACGCGCCAGGTTCCTTTTAAAACTCGATCAGCCTTTTCAATTTGAGCCAGAGCACAAAATTAGTGAGGATGAAAACATTGAAGAAGTGCAATATTTCTGTGGCTAATATCTAGCGTCTGCCAGACCACCATCCATATTCAAATTACGAAGAATGTGTTAACTGGCGTCACTTCAGTTACACTTTTTCCGTAAGTTGAATAGGGAAGGTGTAGGACGTAGCGTAAGCTTTTTGAACTGCGTCGAATATGGAAGGCTGTCAGGCTGAAGTGAGATATTTTACTTGATAACTTGTTAAATATGGATATTTTTTTTACACAAACTCATCGCTTTGCTTCAGAAGGCCTTTATTAACCACCTAGAGCCTTGTGGAGTACACATTTATGATGGATGGATGTGGATGGAAGCACTTTCTTCAGATCATACTCGTGACCCTTGTTCACTGCCATTTTGAAGCTTGGGTGCATCAGGATGTTTATTAAAATATCTCAGATTGTGTTCATCAGATGGAAGAAAGTCATATACACCTAGGATGGCTTGAGATTGAGTTCATTTGAAAGTGAACTACTCTTTTAACATAAACTACCAACATCTTTCCCTGAAAAACACAGAAAATAACACTTAATCCGTAAATTTACTCTCCTAAAGCAGTCTCTTGCAAAGCATTCTGGGAACTACAGATCCACTGCCCAGGGCTGCTTTTCCCAAAAGCATTGTAAGCCTAAGTAGATCGTAGAGTCTTTGCCACCAATGGTCTCTACAATCCACAATGCTTTTGGAAAATGCAGCCCTGGGCAGTGGATCTGTAGTTCCCAGAATGAATTTTCAACAATAGGCTCAACAAATTACTTGTCCCAAAATAATCACAAAGATAGGCTACAATGAAGCATTTACTTTGTGACCGTAAAAAAAAAAAAATTGTTTAATAAAGTAGCTGTGTTTGGCGAACACAAACCAGACATATTACATTTACCATGTTGGCAATGTCATGACTTAAACTACTCATTCTACTCTGCCATTTACGAAACTTTTCTTGTGGCCTCATGTGATAGCAAAGCAGATTTAAGACACTTTTTGCATACTATATCCAAGGAGAGTAGGCATATTTGAACACAGAGATTTTTACATACATCAGAATTTAAAGATTAGAAGTTTTATGTTTTTGTATGATTCTTTTCTAAATCAGTTGTTCTCCCAGCTGTATGTTCTTCTCCCTTGATGTTGCCGGTCATGGAAAGAGTCAACATGTCAAGTGTATAAAAAGTCAGCATGGGTTGTAGCCCATCTTTATTGTTGAGCCTCCAGGAATGACTGTGTTTCAGTGAGGAGCAGTTCAGAGCTGTTGGAGAGACAAATAGTCTTCAGAGATCGTACTCGGTTACTAACGTAACCTCGGTTCCCTGAGATACGGAACGAGTACTGCGTATGGGGAAAGGTCTCCCTTTTTCCCCGCTGCTGAAGCCTTTTTCAATAACGCAGTGTAACTGCACAGTCATTGGTTCACTCATAGACAAGTTGTTGAACCAATGTCGGCGCGGCATAGCTGCGCGGCCTATGGCGACAAAGCGCGCGAATATTCCCGCCGAAATGGGCGGGGTTAAGGGCTATATAAGCAGGCGTTTCGCCATAGGATTTCAGTGTCATTCGACTGAAGCGACGACCCTGAGCCGCAGCCTCGTGGCACGGCAAGTATCGCAGTACTCGTTCCGTATCTCAGGGAACCGAGGTTACGTTAGTAACCGAGTACGTTCCCTTTCGATACTTCACTCGTACTGCGTATGGGGAACGAATTCAACCACGCCGTGCCACGGCTGGGAACGATATAGCTTGAAGCTTGGGCACCTGAGAGGGGGCCCAAGAGACAAGCGAGAGGGCAAGCCCTTACCGAACCCTTGCGTTACACTTAGAGGAAATTTATTTCCATGATAGCGTGAGGCGGAGCTCATCTGAGGCCGCTAATCACACTGAAAGGACTCGAGCCTGTAAGGTCGGGACATCGAGATGGTAAAACCTGACAAAGGTGGACGGCGAAGACCAGCCGGCCGCCACACAGATGTCTTGGATGGAAACTCCGTTGGACCAAGCCCATGAGGAGGCCATCCCTCTAGTGGAGTGGGCTCTGACTCCTATGGGGCATTTGGCTCCCAGTGAGGAGTAGCACAGCGTAATAGCGTCCACTATCCAACGAGAAATGCGCTGTTTTGAGACCGGAGATCCTTTGGTGCGGCCTCCAAAACAGACAAAGAGCTGATCTGACTGTCTGAAAGACTGCGATCGCTCTATGTAGGTCCTCAATGCCCTGACAGGGCAGAGTAACTCCAGCCCTTGCTCTTCCGTCGAAGGGGGCAGAGCAGAGAGCGAGATGACCTGAGCTCTAAACGGCGTTGAGAGCACCTTAGGGACGTAGCCATGCCTGGGTTTCAGAACGACCTTAGAGTCTCCAGGCCCGAATTCGAGGCATGCAGGGCTCACAGAGAGGGCCTGCAAATCGCCAACACGCTTAACCGAGGCCAGTGCTAACAGCAAGGCGGTTTTTAGCGTCAATGGCCTGAGGTCGACTGAGCCCATTGGTTCAAATGGGGCTCCTTTTAAGGCCCTGAGGACCAAAGACAGGTCCCAGGAGGGAACGGTGAGGGGGCGAGGGGGATTCAATCGCCTAGCGCCCCTCAGGAAACGGATGACAAGTCCGTTTCGTCCCACTGATTGGCCAGCAATAGGAGCATGGAACGCTGCAATGGCTGCTACGTAAACCTTGAGCGTGGAAGGGGTGCGCCCCATTTCCAAGCGTTCTTGGAGGAAAGACAGTATAGAAGATACGTCACTCTCCATTGGGTCTATGTTGCGTGACGAACACCAGTCAGCAAAGACCGACCATTTCTGGTCGTAGAGGCGTCTCGTGGACGGCGCTCTAGCCTGAGAAATGGTATTTAGGACGTCCCTGGGGAGGTTAGTAGGCTCCCATCGAGGGACCAGAGGTGCAGAGCCCAGAGCTCCGGCTGTGGGTGCCAGATTGCCCTGTTCGCCTGAGAGAGGAGGTCCCGTCTCAGGGGGATCGGCCACGGGGCTCTCAGAGAGAGCTTGAACAGCTCCGAGGACCAAATCTGGTTCCTCCAGAGCGGGGCCACTAGAAGGACTCTGTGTTGGTCTTCTCTGATGCGCCTGATGACCTGAGGGATCAGGGCGATCGGAGGAAAAGCGTAAAGGAGCGTGCTGGGCCATGAATGGGCCAGAGCGTCGACCTCCTTCGAGAAAAATGTTGGGCAATGAGAGTTGTCTTCTGAGGCGAAGAGGTCTATCTTTGCCTTCCCGAAGAGCTCCCAAATCCTGAGGACAACCTGGGGATGGAGCGTCCACTCGTCGGAGGGGACGTTGCTCCGTGACAGCATATCTGCACCCAGATTGTTCCTGCCAGGAACATGAGTCGCTCTGAGCGACTGAAGCCTCGGAAGAGCCCATTCCAGTAGACGTTTCGCCAGAGCGCATAAGCGGCTGGACGAGAGACCGCCCTGGTGGTTTAAATATGACACCACTGTCATACTGTCCGATTGGACTAGAACGTGACGCCCTGTCAAATGAGCCTGAAAGAACTGAAGGGCCTTCATCACTGCTAGCATCTCTAGACAGTTGATGTGCAGAAGGCTTTCCTCTTGGCTCCATGAGCCGAAGGCCGGTCTGCCGTCGCACACAGCGCCCCAACCTGAGTTGGAGGCGTCTGTTGCTAGCACCGTCCTTCGTGAGACCGCCTGTAAGGGCACTCCGCGCTTGAACCATACAGGGTTCGTCCAAGGTTTCAGGGCTAGAAGACAGGCCTGATTGACCTTGAGGCGAAGGCGGCCGTGCCGCCAAGCGCTGGGAGGAACCCGGAACTTCAACCAGTACTGAAGAGGCCGCATCCGAAGAAGGCCGAGCTGTAGTACCGGAGAGGCGGAAGCCATTAGCCCTAGCAGCCTCTGAAAAAACTTCAGAGGGAGGCAGGCTCTGTTCTTGACTGAGGCTGTGAGCTGCTGAATCATCAGAGCGCGCTCTGGCGAGACTACTGCCGTCATATGGACTGAGTCGAAAACTGCTCCCAGAAACGATATTTGTTGAGTGGGGCACAGCAAGCTCTTGGTTGCGTTGACCCTGAGACCCAGGCATTGTAAATGGCTGAGGAGCACGGATCTGTGGTGTTCCAGCTCGACTCGCGAACGGGCTAGAATGAGCCAGTCGTCGAGATAATTCAGGACTCGGATTCCCGCCTGTCTGAGAGGGGAAAGTGCCGCGTCCATGCACTTGGTGAAAGTGCGAGGAGCCAGAGACAGCCCGAAGGGCAGGACCGTATATTGGTATGTCACTCCCTCGTATGCGAATCTCAAGAATCGTCTGTGACGAGGGGCTATCTGGATGTGAAAATACGCATCCTTCAGGTCCAGCGAGCAGAACCAGTCCTCGGGGCAGATGTGCGCGAGGATCTGTTTCAGTGTCAGCATTTTGAACTTCCGTCTCATGAGGGAATGATTCAAAAGTCTGAGATCCAGGATGGGTCTGAGACCACCATCTTTCTTGGGGACCAGAAAATAGCGGCTGTAGAAGCCTGACTCGCTTTCCGCGGGGGAACTATTTCCACAGCTCCTTTTCTTAGCAACGTCATGACTTCGGCTCGGAGGACATGGGCGTCGTCCGGATTGACCAAAGTTTGAAGCACCCCGCCGAAGCGAGGGGGCCGGCGTGCAAACTGGAGCGAGTAACCCTGAGTTACGATCCCCATGACCCAATCTGACACATCGGGGATGGCCTGCCAAGCCTCGGCCCGAGTGGCAAGGGGTTGAATGATATCGTGTGACAGACCGCCGCTGAGGGGGTTGTACACCGAGAGTAGCGGAAGAGGAAATTTGCTCTCTTTTAGATGATATAAAAATTTGTTCGCCGTGAAAATGGCGTTTGGAGTGGGCGCAACAGTTGTGGGCCCAGTTGTCACTTGAAACATGTTTCCCACGCCCGGATTTAAACGAGGCGGAGGGGAAAGTGTTCGTGGGAGCTTTTGGGGTGGTCCAGTCGTGACGGGACGATTCCCCATCCTCTTCCTTCCTGGCAGATCAGGATGACTTCGGAGGCACCGGGTCCAGCACAATCTTGGGCCGGGGTCCCTGGCGTCTCGGGAAGGGATGGCGCTTGGCAGAGCGCGAGCGCTGGCGCTGCTCCTTAGGTGGCGCTGACTGCGGTGCTGCAGGTGGAGCGGGCTTGTGCTGCTGAGCCGACGCAGTCCTGGGGCGGCTGGAAGCAGAGCTGGAGCGCTTGGGCAGGAAATGTCTCATGGCCTGAGACGATTTCTGTGCCGCTGTGAAGCGTTCAGTGAAGCCATCCACTGCAGGGCCGAAGAGACCAGAGGGAGAGACCGGGGCGTCTAAGAAGGCCGTCTTGTCATTGTCCTTGATCTCCGTCAAGTTAAGCCACAGGTGGCGCTCCAACACTACCAGGCTGGCCATGGAACGGCCGATGGCCTGAGCCGTAGCCTTCGTGGCTCGCAGGGCAAGGTCAGTAGCGCTGCGAAGGTCCTTGAAAGCCGGCGCGTCAATCCCAGACTCGTCCAGAGAGCGGAGGAGTTTGGCCTGGAAGACTTGGAATATGGCCATGGAGTGTAGCGCAGAAGCGGCCTGTCCTGCCGAAGTGTAAGCTCGACCAGCTAAGGTGGAAGTAGTCCGGCAGGGCTTGGAAGGGAGTGACCTCTTAGCTTTCCATCCCACAGCCGCGGGAGGGCAGAGGTGAGCAGCCACTGCTTCGTCAAGGGGTGGCAGGTGCTCGTATCCCTTTTCCTCGGCGCCGTCGACGGCAGTGAGGGCGGAGCGGTGCGTGGTATGAAGGCGGGCGGAGTACGGAGCGCGCCACGACTTCGTCAGCTCCTCGTGGACCTCGGGAAAAAAGGGCGCTGCTCGCTGGCGAGGAGCTTGGCGGCGGCCAGGCAGGAACCACTCGTCAAGGCGACTGCGCGACGGCTCCTTAGGTGGGGCCCAGTCGAGGTCCAGCTCTTCTACGGCTCTGGATAGGATGCGGAGGAGCTCGGCATCCATGCCCTGGCCATGTTCAATGGGCTCCAAGGGAGGCGGGGGGGCGGGATCGTCCGATTCGCCAGCCCACACTTCTGCTTCGGAAGCCGCAAGAGACATGGAGTCGTCTTGCTCGTCGTCTGTTCCACCGAATGAGACAAGGTCACTCGCTTCCGCAGAGGGACGCTGCTCAGGCCGAGAGAACAGGACGGGAGAGGGTTCCCTCGGGGGAGAGGGCGAGGCACGCGGGAACTGGGCCGGCGTGAGCTCGCCTATCTCCTGGCGCTGGGTCGCTCTGCCCCGCTGTCTCTTCCTAGCCGGCTCGCGGTAGGAAGGAGACGGGAGGGCGCGAGCGGCGAGATCACCCTCTGTGAAGAAGGCGACCCGCGAGCGCAGGGAACTGAGACTCATGCACTCGCAGTGCGGGAATGAGTCCCCAGCGAGCGCGCCGTCTGCATGGGGCTTGCCCAGGCAAGCGACGCACTCGCTGTGACCATCACCGTCGTGCAGGGGGGCCCTGCACGTGCCACACGAGTGGCGGGGCATCTGAGAAGACGCCGTTGCCGTGAAAACGGCACTTGGGTGGCTCTTTTAGAGCGGCGAGGGCCGCGGAAGCTCTAGAAGCGGTGAAAACCGCTGAAATACGCTCTTTTAGAGCGGCGTTAAGCCGCGGTGAAGCTCTCAAGACGGCGCGCCGGATGGCGGCAGGGGACACACAGGAAGCGGCCGGGAGCGGGAAGCGGGAGGCGGCGACTCGGCGACGGCGCTGACGCTGCAGTCGGAGAGGGCGCCGGCGCTGTCCTCAGTCCGGCGAGTCCAGGCGAGTCCGCTGCGGGAGCCTCTTCAGACGGCGGCGAGAGCACTCAGGAAGGCGGCGAGCTTCTCGGCTTCAGGCGGAGATCAGCGAGGAGATGATGAGGTCGTCGCTGAAGGAGAAAACACTGAAATCCTATGGCGAAACGCCTGCTTATATAGCCCTTAACCCCGCCCATTTCGGCGGGAATATTCGCGCGCTTTGTCGCCATAGGCCGCGCAGCTATGCCGCGCCGTCATTGGTTCAACAACTTGTCTATGAGTGAACCAATGACTGTGCAGTTACACTGCGTTATTGAAAAAGGCTTCAGCAGCGGGGAAAAACCTTTCCCCATACGCAGTACGAGTGAAGTATCGAAAGGGAACTGTGGTTATGTATACATTGAACTTTATTTGAAGGGAACAATACTATGTTTGGGTGTTTTTTCCAAGTACTTCAGAATGAATCTTACAGCAATAAACCTATCTGACGGCTGTCGGGAATATTTCTGTCCAGAGAGATCTGTTTCTTTATCTGTCTATGTGATTCAGTATGTGGCAGCAGCAGCTGTGGCTCTTCTGACCGTGTGTGGAAACCTGCTGGTCATCATCTCTGTTAGTCACTTCAAGCAGCTCCACACACCTGCTAACATCCTCATCCTCTCTTTGGCTGTGTCTGATCTGCTTACAGGACTTTTTGTGATACCATTTCACTTGATTTTGCTGATTGAGTCTTGTTGGAATTCTGGACTACTGATGTGCTCGGTTTTAAATTTTGTGACTTTTCTAGCAACAAGCGTGTCTGTTAATACTGTGACTCAAATAGCCGTTGATCGTTTTTTGGCTTTAACTTATCCTTTTTTTTACTCAGAGAAAATCTCCCCCACTGTGACCTGCATTGCAACTTTATTTAACTGGCTGTTTTCACTCCTTTATAACTTCACTCTTCTCTTCATTAATGGAAACTTCACTGTTGTGTGTCCAGGAGTATGTGTTTATATTATAGATGGGGTTTCATCCCTCATTGATCTCCTGGTTGTGTTTCTTGTGCCATGTACACTCATCATAATATTATACACTCATGTTTTTGTCATTGTTAAGAAACATGTGACTGCGATAAGAGCCCTTCAGGTTCACAACAGCACCTCTAAAAACAGAGTCAGTGACAAATCAGAGCGAAAAGCTGCGATTCTGCTGGGGATTCTGGTCTTTGTGTTTCTTCTGTGTTTACTGCCATATTATATTTGTTCTTTAGTGATTCCATACAGTAATACTTACTACTTTTATGTCAGAGATGTTGCTGTAATATTTTTCTATCTTAACTCCACCATTAATCCCATCATTTATGCCTTATTCTATCCCTGGTTTCAGAAAAGCTTAAAATTAATTTTCACATTTAAAGTGTTTAATAAAGACTCCTGTCTGATGAATGTGATGTAAGTCACTGAATGTAAGACAGAATGTTTCTTCTCTTTATCATGTTTTTCATGTCTAGGTCAATGTATTTTTTTTTATATTATTTTGTCACATTAAACATGGGCATGGACTATAAAACATCTAATATTTCCTCAACTATTGCAGAGATAGAGTATATTTAACACATGTTGTCATTTTTAACAGACTCCAATAGCATAGTACAAAAATAGTGAGATATATCCCTTGTGACAACTTCTCAGTGTGACAAATGGTCTCCTCTCTATAATTCATTTATTTTAAAACTATGAGAACCTTACTGGATCAAGAAAGGTTTATATATGATTTTATAATGTTTAAAGGTTGTCGTCTAACATGTTGTGATATGAAAACCAGATTATAGCTGTTTCATGTGTCACAAACTTTACATTGGCCTTGCACATAAAATAGGCCTACACTGAAAAAAAAGGGAAAAAAAGGCCAAATGACTGGCAGCTACGGCTTTACAGATATGTCCTTAATTATTATGATCAAACACTTTCACTGTAAAATGTAAAATGTTATATTTTAAATGTTATAAGCTAATGTAATTAGTGCATTAGTGATTACACAGTTACTGCCTTTTAAATAAGCAATATGCAGCATAACATCTTTTTTTTTTTTTTTTTTTGCCCATCCTGGACTGATGCACAGGCTTTACTAGATAATAAAGTTTGAAGTTGTCACCACTACTGAGATCAGTGTTTGTTTTATTTGGGCTATTCATACTTGACTTTTTCACATTAAGCCGGGTGCACACTGTGGGATTTATAATAGTCCTTTACGATTGTTACTTGTCAGGCTGTACAAACATGACCCTCATGTCACACTAAGATCTCAGCAGACATTTATGTCAGACTGTATGACAGTGAAGATGCGTTAAAAATGGACACGTGCATAAAAACTTGTACATCATCAACCCATACACGTTCAGTGACTGTGAGCTACATTGCACACAGGACTGAAACAATGGCTAACAAAGAAATCACTAGCATTTATTTCGATCATGGCTTTCTTGAAAAATGAAGACAATTTGACGGTCGTCGTTGGAGAAGTCACACTGCAGGACTGTGCGCCAAATCTTCTGACGCTGCCAGAAGTTTGATCACAATGGTCATTAATCGGCTGTCAGTGAACATGTCAAACTAGCGATTAAAGACTACAGATTTTAGCCTAGGATTATAGGAATCTTTTAGGATTCTCAAAATTTGTTTCAGATGACCAAATCGTGGCCAGAATCGCACAGTGTGCACCCACCTTTAGTATTTCTCTGGCTGCTTTAACCCTCTACCGCATAGTGCATATGGCAACATACACTTTGTGTTCGTTTCCTTGCCACCGTCTCTTTAAGAGAGCATTCTAGTTTTTTTTTTGTTGGTAAGAGAAGACCTTAGTTTAGCCAATGATGTGCTTTGGTTAAGTCACATGACATGCAATTTTTTTTCTGTGACGCGATATCTGACAGACTGCCGTCTCTTGTATGTAGTTGCTGAAAGCAAATTAAAACGTCAGTAACAAACAAGGACCCGCCCATGTCACATTCACAAAAAAAATGTTAACATCATCTCAGGTAAGGTATGATGACATATTCACCACTCAAAAAAGTTTTTATGAAATTAGTTTTTGGTAAATCGAGAAAATGTCTGTGTTGCCATATGGCAACACTGCGCAATAATGGAATGACATTATCATAATAGGTTAGATAGCTAGCAAAAGTTAGCTGCAGTCTGTTAAGCTGTAACAATACCAACATTAATGCTAGTGATATAATGTTGATTAGTCGTATGTTAAGGACTGCCATGACATTTATATTATGGATTAAATCAACATCAGAGATCTGCCATCACAGCCATGTATACTGGCCCAGACCTACCACTTTCCTATCATGGTGTCTCATTTTCATGAACTGCAATGTTTTTGGTTTTATGTCAGTGTTTTATGATACATGATGAACAGTATTAGATGTGTTTTTAACTGTCTACATTTGCAATTTAAATTATATTCATGAAAAATGTATTGAAATATAAAGAATATAAAGCATTATTCAGCAAAAGAGAATGGAAAAACACAAGATGTTGGAAAATAAGTATAAGGTATTGTTTATAATTACTGCTAAAGCTTATAATAGCACCAATTGATTCAATACAAACAACATTTTTGAGGAAAAATATGAACTATATACACTTACACTTATTCTAAGTTATTTCCACTATTGTACGTTGTTGGCATATGGCAACATATCATAAAGTACCTTAAAATAATATTTTTTTTCCAACATTTTTTTTACAGCACTTTAAGTTAAGCCATTCTAAGAAAAAAAAAGAGTCAAATATTTTTTATATATAGATTTATCATAATGCGTGCAGTAGAGGGTTAACTGTGTGTTTCTAAAGCACATTTGTTACAGCAAAAACGCTAGAGAAAATGTAATCTGACGACTATGGTTACTAATTGGTGATGGTAGTCATCATGTAGTGGCCTGATTCACATACTACCCAGGATCAAAACTCTGGTTAAATTATTTAATATTATTATGCTCGTTATTAATTTCACATAGTTTGTCGCTGAAAATTCTTCAAGTAAAGCAAAAGTGTGCCATTCCCAAAAACAGCTAAAACACAAATAGTTTTTATGTTTCACGTAATCATATTTGGAACCTCTAATTTGTTGGCTGTGTATGCACCTGTACAGGCTGCGTTTTTGTCATGTCATTTTTATTGATACTCAAAAACAAGGCCGTAGTCTTGAACATTGGGAGGACTAATTTTTTATAAAGCGTAAAGAAATAAAACAGTGAAGAAAATTCTGTACCTCTAATTCTAGTTGGGAAATAATCAGTTTTAACTATTTGCTGATAATATTTGCATTTAATTTTTTCACTGTTTCATAGTTTGATGTTTGATTTTATACATTTCATATAAACCCACTTAGCCTATGTTTTGTATGAATTTTATGTGACATTAATCAGTTGTTCTCCCAGCTGTATGTTCTTCTCCCTTGATGCTGCCGGTCTTGGAAAGAGTCAACATGTCAAGTGTATAAAAAGGCAGTGTTAGTTGTAGCCCATCTTTATTGTTGAGCCTCCAGGAGTGACTGTGTTTCATTGAGGAGCAGTTCAGAGCTGTTGGAGAGACAAATAGCATCTTCAGAAATCTGTGGTTATGTATACATTGAACTTTATTTGAAGGGAACAATACTATGTTTGGATGTTTTTTCCAAGTACTTCATTATGAATCTCACAGCAATGAACCTTTCTGATGGCTGTCAGGAATATTTCTGTCCAGAGAGATCTGTTTCTTTATCTGTCTATGTGATTCAGTATGTGGCCGCAGCAGCTGTGGCTCTTCTGACCGTGTGTGGAAACCTGCTGGTCATCATCTCTGTTAGTCACTTCAAGCAGCTCCACACACCTGCTAACATCCTCATCCTCTCTTTGGCTGTGTCTGATCTGCTGGTCGGAGTTTTTGTGATGCCACTTTATTTGTCTGGTCTTATTGAGTCTTGTTGGATTTCTGGACCAGTGATGTGCTCATTTTTAAAATTTGCAGATTTTCAAGCAACAAGCGTGTCTGTTCACACTGTGACTCTAATCGCAGTTGATCGGTTTTTGGCTTTAAGTTATCCTTTTTTTTATTCTGAGAAAATCTCACCCACTGTGATCTGCATTGCAACTTTATTTAACTGGCTGTTTTCTCTCCTTTATAACTTCACTCTTCTCTTCATTAATGGAAACTTCACTGTCGTTTGTCCAGGAGAATGTGTTTATTTTGTTGACGAGGTTTCATCCCTCATTGATCTCCTGGTTGTGTTTCTTATGCCATGTACACTCATCATAATATTATACACTCATGTTTTTGTCATTGCTAAGAAACATGTGACTGCGATAAGGGCCCTTCAGGTTCACAACAGCACCTCTAAAAACAGAGTCAGTGACAAATCAGAGCGAAAAGCTGCGATTCTGCTGGGGATTCTGGTCTTTGTGTTTCTTCTGTGTTTACTGCCATATTATATTTGTTCTTTAGTGGTTTCATATAATGCTGATGTGTTTTTAGTCAGAGATGTTGCTGTAATATTTTTCTTCCTGAACTCCACCATTAATCCCATCATTTATGCCTTATTCTATCCCTGGTTTCAGAAAAGCTTAAAATTAATTTTCACATTTAAAGTGTTTAATAAAGACTCCTGTCTGATGAATGTGATGTAAGTCATTGAATGTAAGACAGAATGTTTCCCCTCTTTTCTCCTGTTGTTTATTTTCTTATATATACTTTGTCTATAGGTTAATGTAGATTATTTTATCATATTAAATATGAGTCTTGACTACAAAACAGCTATTGAATTTCCTCAAATTACTAAAATACAGTTCGGTTTTCACACATCGATCTTTTTTGACAACAGGCTCCAATAGCAGAGTACTAAAATATAGGCTAATGTGACTGAAATATAGCACAAAATGGCAAAAGTGTGTATATATATATATATATATGTGTGTGTGTGTGTGTGTGTGAACTTTTTTTTTCTTTTTGTACTACATATTGTTATATAAACACCCATGGATTATAAGTATCCCAAACCAGGCCTTGTACATAATAATATTTTCAGTAAGGCGGATTCAGAGCTTCTAATATTTCTTAGAATAACTTGTTCAAATCATTCAAACTGACAACTTGTTTCATTAAAAGAGTCAACTTGAGTCACAATTTGTGAGTCAAATTAAGCCAAAGGGAATATGAGGGTAACAAATGATAGGTCGCATTCAGTAATACTTTCTCTGATTTGCATATTTTTCTGCACAGAAAAAGCTTCTGCCGGATTCACAACAGGCAAGTAGCCGCATAAATTTGTTCTTGTTAATGTTGATGATTCAATAGGCCTATATTATAAATGAGGGAGCACTTGCCAAAGATTTGAATAAAACAGGTTCAAACCATGTCCATGATAGAAGGGCTTTTAATACATAACAAAAAATTGTTATATAGACCCAGAGTAGCATACATGTGATTGCATTTCAAACCTCTCATTTGCTGGCTGTGCATATGCCAATACAGACTGCATTTACTGTCATTTTTAAATTGTTACAAGGAAATAATTGTAGTAAAGTTCAGAGTTCGTAGGGAAGGAAGAGGACAAGGGTCGGCTTGTGACTGCTGACTGAGCTTTATTCAATGTATAGAAATGTAAAACAAAAGTCTGTGCAACGCACAACAACAAAATAAACAATCCACAACAGGGCTTCACTCCAGTGCTGTTGTCATGCTCAGCGTCTCAGTCAGCAGTCCCTCTCTCTCTCCCACACTCCTGCTTCTCCTGCCATTTTATCCTGTCTCCGCACCAATTACTGGAATGAGAAACAGGTGTTCGTGATTTACATTTAACCCGCTCACTTACCACGCGTCTCCCGACGCTCTCTCCTGCTGCAGACCTCGCTAAACCACGCCCCCCTCGCCACATACCCCCTGTCCAACAAGTCAGTCTGCAACACAAAGGGGAGAGAAAAATCAGGAGTGAAGCAATGGCCCGCCACATAGAGCAGCCTTCACCTGGGTAAAGGCCTGTTGGCACAGCTCATTCCACTGGACTGTATCTGGTGCATCCTTTTTAGTTAGATCAGTCAACGAGCTGGTGAGGTCCGAATAATTAGATACAAACCTTCTATAATATCCCGCCAGTCCGAGGAACTGTATAACCTCCTTTTTGGTCTTGAGGCGCGGACAGATCGCAATTGCTACTGTCTTATCAATTTGGGGATGCACCTGTCCATGCCCCAAGTGGAAGCCCAGATACCTTACTTCCACGCGCCCAATCGCACACTTCTTCGGGTTGGCCATGAGCCCGGCCCCTCTCAGCGATCTCAGGACGGCCCTCAAATGCTGCATATGCTGCTGCCAGTCATTACTGAAGATAATAATATCATCCAGATAGGCAGCAGCATATGCACCATGGGGCCGCAAAATTCTTCTATTACTCCCATTTCAAGCATTGCCCCTAATTCCACCTGAACTACCCTTTTCTTGTGTTTCGGCAATATATATACGGCCAGCTGCGAATCACCACGCCCGGCTCTGTCTCGATGTGGTGCTGAATGAGGTCTGTATGACCCGGTAGGGGAGAAAACACGTCAGCAAACTCTGCTTGTAACTTACTCAAATCAGTGAGCTGGGAGGGCGAGAGGTGATCTCCCCCTGGGGCCAGAGCGAGGGATTGTTTTTTGACATTCGCCTCTGGCCCGAGATCATAACCTTATTGATGCTAATCACCAGCATCACTGATTCTGCCTCATTCCATTTTTTTAGGAGGTTGAAGTGGTAAATTTGACATGCTCCTCTCCTATCCGATCGTATTACCTCATAATTGAGATCACCACCAATTTGCTGTGTAACCTCAAATGGTCCTTGCCACTTTGCAAGTAATTTTGATTTTCAAGTGGGGAGCAATACAAGCACTTTATCTCCCGGTGAGAATTTGCGTAAATTAGTCCCCCTGTCATACAGTTGGCTCTGTTTGTGCTGGGCTTGTAACAAATTCTCCATGGATAGCTGCCACAAAGTGTGGAGTTTTGTTTTCAAGACCATCACATACTGAATTTCGTTTTTTTGGCCTGAGATGGTCCGTCCTCCCAAGTCTCTCTTAGGACATCCAGCACCCCACGGGGGTGGTGTCCGAAAAGAAGCTTGAAGGGGGAAAACCCCGTGGAGGCTTGCGGGACTTCTTGCACTGCGAATAACAGGGTTTCTAACCACTTATCCCAATTTTTGGCGTCTTCCTTTACAAACTTACGAATCATGGATTTAAGTGTGCGGTTAAAGCGCTCGACCAGCCCATCCGTTTGTGGGTGAAAGACGCTGGTACAAACCGATTTAACGCCCAACAATTCGTAAAGTTCGTGTAACGTGTGTGACATAAACGCTGTGCCCTGATCAGTGAGGATTTCTTTCTGAATCCCCACTCAGGAGATTAGACTAAACAGTGCGTCCTGTAAGAACTGTGGACGAACCAGACAAATGAATCATTTAGATGATTCTTTCAAAACATTATTCTAATTCAGAATTGAGGTTCCGGCTCCGGTCCGTCTGCAGATAAAGCCAGGCTGATTAGTTTTACGACACATGCTTGCTGATAGCAGAAGCGACATACCAAAGGGTCACCCAAGAAGACAGAGAGACAATCCAGACCCTTTTGTTTCCTTACTTCACAGGAGAGCCAAAGACACTGTTGAACAAATAAATCTGCTTCAAAATTGTTCCAACAATTTTAACGGACTTATCAAACATCTTTTAACTACATACATTTTGCATTATGTGTCCACAAGTACTACCTGTAAACAGTTAGGCTTTAGAACACTCACAATTCGTGTAAATGCGTTAACTCTTGACTGAATGACTGGAAGTATGCCTTATTTGGACTTAATTTTATTCTTTCTCCCTTTCCTATATTCTGACTTGAATGAAATCTGTTTAAAATGTTTTGTATCCCATTTAACAGCAATTATGTTAAAATGGCACTCTGCTAAAGCAGAGACAGACCGGGATGTGACACTTATGTTTTATTGGGGGCAGAGGAAGGCCCTCTTGAAACAGGACAATGTCTGATTGGCCAAGACTCCTCATAGGTGTGACAAACAACTAAGTTTAAATGATCATATTGCAAGATAGTGAATGGAGAGAAGTTGGTTAGTAAACGAAGTGGAGTTGGTTAGTTCTGGTAAGAGAAACCATGACCAGAGTACCAAGAACAATGGAGTAACAAGAAGAACAGACCAGCCGCTCATTCAAGCCATCCAACCTTCACTCACTTTTCTTTTCTTTACTTAATTTTCCTTTACCGCTGAAAGTCTCGTGTCCTACGTTTCGCCGCAAAGTTCAACCAACGACTTTTGCCGCTTCAACTCCAGCGACAAAGAGACTTCCTTCATTGTTCCACACGGACCTGATCTGGACCAATCATTGACTTGGGAAACCCCTCTCTGCACGACGAGGGAAATTCACCTTTAAGTCAACGCAAGCAAGTACCTCCAGACCAAAACTGAACTGGTGCATAAATGAATGATTCATGGTTCGTTCTGGTCCTTGAAATGCATTGATAGGAATTCGGTTAATCAGATCACTCTCTCTCTCTCTCTCTCTCTTTCAAAACTCTTTCTCTCTCATTTCCTTCTTACTGCAACGCGTATGAATGTGTGTGTGTGTATGTGCGTGCCTTTGTGTTAGATTAGTTTGTGTTAGAATAAATAAAATCTCTTGTAGATTTTAAAAGGAAAGTGTCTTGTATTATGTGCTTTATGATTTAATGTCTTAAACTGTGATCAAGTTACCGTGCTCTAATCAGTGTTTTCACGATTGTTGGATATTTATATCCGTTACAAGAGCTTATTACGGCTCGAGCAAATGAACGCTGGACGAATCAGTTGCTTGGTCGTAATCTAAACAACTCTTTATAATTCCCTAAATATTTCATTTGAGCTAATTTTACTTCCTAGGGTGTTTTCCCTACAGTAATGGTGGAGAATAATTCGGGCAGTTTAATCTAAATTTGGAGCACATATCAAGTCATTTTTCTTTTTATCAACGCAAATTATTAAACCCCTCAGTGTTTGTGTGACGTATGCAGCGCGCACGGCGCGGTCCGTTTGAACGAGTGCCTGAATGAGTGAGAGCTGTAACCCCAGTCTGCTGTCTTGTCTCTAAACTCCAGTCTGCAGTAAATTTCAGATCTGTATCACACATACTATAAGGTAAGAATTAAGCGTGTTCCTTAAATTCTAGAATGCCTTGTTTATAGCTATCCTGATGTCTGCGTGTTCCAGCGTCATTCAAATAGCTATAATAACGTTGTGTGTCAGAGAGCTGAATTGAAACTAAACTGCAATAGTTAAAATACCTCTGTGTAGGACAAATACTCACCTCACAGAACGGCAAGATTGAGCGTGTTCCTCGATCTGTTTCTATATATTTATAGCTAAAGTGTCAGTGCGTGTTCCACTGTACTAAATCTGCTATATTCTCCCTTGTAAAACAGTAACGCTATACGCTTGCTTGTTTTATAGCTAAACTGATTATAGTGCGTGTTCCACTGTACTAAATCTGCTATATTCTCCCTTGTAAAACAGTAACGCTATACGCTTGCTTGTTTTATAGCTAAACTGATTATAGTGCGTGTTCCACTGTACTAAATCTGCTATATTCTCCCTTGTAAAACAGTAACGCTATACGCTTGCTTGTTTTATAGCTAAACTGATTATAGTGCGTGTTCCACTGTACTCAATCTGCTATATTCTCCCGTTTGCTAAACGCTACATGCTTGCTTGTTTGAGCTCCCGAGCGCAATTTAAGTGATTTGAAACTGATCAAGTGAAGCTTTTGAACCTGTTATATTTTGCACGCAAAGAGACCCGCCAAGGTCGCGATTTTTCCATCTATTACAGCAGAAAGCTATCACTTTAAGTTTAAGCCCCACGTCGTAAAACAGCTACGAGTGGTGTCTCTTATTTATAGAGTTGAAATGCGCCGACATTTCACGTAACGCTTGATTGTACGTGCATGTGTCTTTCATTTGTACAGTTACATGTATTTGATGTAATTCACATGTTCGCCACTATCATTTTGTTTGGTCGCCATAGTTACAGTCGTGGCACGGAAGTCTTAACCAATGCTTCCGGAACAACGTCATTGTAAACAAACCGCACGGTGTTGCTAAAGCTAACCTCTGCAGTTGTTTACATTGAAGTTCATATGCTAAAGCCTTTAGCCTCGAAGCTAAGCTAGTTAACATCATTGTGTGAACGCAGTGTCTGTTTTAGCAACTAAGTGATTTAACCATTTAAAACACTTCAATTTTATGTACACTTGTTGGTCTGTCCTTATTTTCCCCTTGACTTTCTCACTGATTACCTTACCTATATTTTACTTTAAATAGAAAAATATTGGTTTACAATTATTAATCGTTTTACCTGCATTTGACTTGAAAAAGAAATACTGGCTTACAATTTTTAATTGTCAAATTTGAATTTAATAAAACTAATTAAATTGAAATTGAAATCCTATTTTTCTAGAAAGTAATTTTAAATGATTTCTACATTTCATAATTTCCATTATTTCTAATTTCATAATTTTCATAACTAAAATTATATTTTAGATCTAATTACTTCAGGTATGAATAAGCCTTGAACTTTAAAAGTTTAAGCAAACTTATTCCACCAAAGTTTTTCCTAATTTTGACTCACATTTGTTCATTATTTTATTGCGTTACATCTTTCTTTTCCTTTTCTTGGTTATACACTTAGCCACTCTATTTTATTTATTCATTTACCTCTTTGTTTAATTCCCTTTTTCTTATCTCATCCCATTATTTTCATTTTTTCTCTTTCTTACCTTTTTCCTTTCCTCTTTGTATTCTAGCTTAGGAACGACACACCTGAGCCTTTTTAGGAGACATTGATAACTTATTACGAGTTTCAAACCAATCAGAGACAACCCTCTCTTACTAACATTTTTATTCTCATGGGTTAGTTGTCCATCAACTACCAATTATGTCCTCGTAATTAGACAAAGGCTTCAGAGCCATTTGTGGATCTGGTCTCCTTTCTTCTCCTTTCCTTTTCCTCACGTCTTTCCTGTGCTCTCCTGCTTTCTTCCATCCTATTCTTCACTTTTGTAGGGATCAAGCTTGGACGAACCATCAATCAATTCTAAAGAAAGAGAAACACAATCTTTCCAAAGAAACAATTCATTAGGTTTTTGATTTTAATCAAACCCTTTTGTGTTCTCCATACTCCCTGCATTTGTAAACGCAATTTAAATTTTGACATTTCCTCCAAGAACATTTAACAGAGACAAGTGTTGAGCAACCGTTGCCTTCACAGCATCCCTGGTAAGCAGTTCAACTGAAGGTGTGTGGTGTCAATCCTGTCAAACTAAGAAAAGAGGTATCAGCATTATTATTGTCTTATTGTCCTTGCGAACATAAACAATAATATATATATATATTCTTTTCTTTTAGTTTTAGAAACAGTTGTTCATTAATAGAAAATATTTATTTAAAAAAAAAAACTTACAATTTGTTTTAACATTTTCTCTCTTTTCCCTTTCTCAGTTGAGTGACAAAGTCCTCACATCACGAGTTGAAAACAGTTTTTCATTAATAGAAAATATTTATAGAAAATATTTCATCTATTGAAATTTGTTTTAACTTTTTCTCTTTCTCTCTCTTACTCAGTTGAGTGACAAAGCCTTCTCATCACTAGCCTACCTGTCTACACTCTGAGACCAACACGTAGCCATCACACTTCACGATTGGTGTACATTCACTGAACGACACTTAGCTGTTCCACCACATATAGGCTTGCACCCCACACAGATCTGTGTCAGTCTCTTCTCCCCAGCGTGCCAACATGTCGCAGACGGAAAACCCCACTGCCCAAGATGTGGACGCCTGGCTCAGCGGCATTACAAACTGCCTCATGCCAAAGACAATTGAACTGTTATTATTTTTAATAATAATCATAATTCTGAGAAGATTCCCGACGCATGATTCAAGCCAGAACCAAGACCACACTGAACTAGGCAAGATAACCAATTCTCTAAGCATTGCCTTCACAGCCCAGCTGAAACTAATCGACAAGCACATCACCCACCTACAGGAGGAGCTGACACGTGCCCAGAACCGCATAGACAAGCTGGAAGTGAAAGTCCAAGACGACTTCAAACGTCAGACCACTAAGTTCCTGAGAGAGCTGATGCACATCCAACGCTGCGCAGACCAGCACAAGGTGAAAACTCAAGACAAACTTGTGGAGCAAGAAACAAAGGAACAAGTTGACAAGCTCCAAGAAGCCCTTGCAGTTGTGGAACGTGACAAGCAAGAATTAAAGACTGTCCAATGTCACCTGGTAAACCAACTAGAAAATGCCAATTCTGACATTAAAGATAAGAACTTTAAAATCAATGCTCTGGAAGACCATTTGAAATGGTACAGCACTGAAATGGACCATCTAAACCAACAATTAGACGATGCCAACGGCAAGCTCTACATGGTTAGAAATGAACTTAAACATGTCCACACCCAGAACCCAGAGTTAAGAAGGGAGGGGCCTCCCTCAGCATCACCACAGCTGAGCACAACAGAGTCCCCCATCCAAGAACTGCCATGCAACGGAAGAAGTGAGTGGCCACAACCCACAACATCACCGGCCTTCACTACAGAATTCTTCCCTGTCAACCAAAGAGAGCTCGTCCATGCAGACCCCAAAGTTGCACACGAGATGACCCTTAAAGACCTTAACAAGCTGGTTAAGAACATCACACAGTTCAACCCGAACTCCATGGAGAACCACAACATCCAGACTTACCTCCGAGATATTGACTTCTACCTAGAGGTGAGACCCAATGTGACTGACAGAGACAGGTTGTATCTCCTTAGGTCCACATCCAGCCCAGAGGTACGAAGCTTCTTAGATCGACAACCTGTTCACGTTAAGCACAACTACCAGCTATTACGTGAGTCACTGATCAAAGAATTTACAGGCCCAGAGTCTGAACATGGACTGTTAGTCGCCTTGGAAACCAAACAAGGTCGACAAGAGACTCCCCAAGCTTACTACAACCGTTTCCGACAAGCCTACTTAGGTGCACATCATGAACCTGAACTTGAAGAGGATGTGAACTTCAAAACCCTCTTCCTGAGAAACCTGCACCCTGGACTAAGTCACCATCTTGGCGTCATGGCCTGCCCAAGCACAATGTCAATCCAACAGCTACGTGACTTGACACACAAGGCCTACATCAAACAGAAGATGAACTCAAAGAAAGGTTTGAAAACAGCCACAATTTCAAACTCCGGCAGCCAAGACTCAAGCCGTGCACTGCAAGACAGCCAATGGCATGACAATGCCACAGCCTGTCATAAAGGACACGGAGAACGTGACCCCCATGCCACTGACAGCTTCCACACCGACAGCTGGAAAATGCCATGGGACAGGCCACACTTCTCAAGAAACCCACCAGAAAGAAACATCTGGGACCCAAACTGGACAGCCCAAGTCCACCAACCAACACATTCAAATGCATCCACTGTGGGTAAGCGACGGCGGAACCCACCTCTGCATCACTCAGTTAAACACAGCACTGAGAACAAGAACGCCCAAGAACAAGATAGTTCCACCTCAGAAGACATGGAACAACTGATGAGGCAAATTACAGCGTTCTTTGCAAACAACATAAACGGCGACGATCACAAGGATCAGTCACCCTCGTTATGACTAGAGACGGAACGGAAGGTCAGTGATCACCTGATCCACCTTCCAAATGGAGATGACTGCCACCTGTTCTACAACAGCACAGAACGAAGCGGTCTCTTGCAGCCAAACACCGCTGGAAACTCAATAGTACCAGAGAACACAGTTCTGGTTACTCATCACCCACCAATAAACCCAACGAGTTCCCATCTCAAGAACCATGCTTGTGCAACAGTAACAACAGTAAGCACAGAAGGTCAGACAGTCTGTCACAACCAGAAGGCATTACAAAAGGAATGCAACGTAGGAGACAAAGTTTTGCACCACAGCTCAACACAGCCATGTCAAACTTCCTCCTACCTTCTGCCAAAGAACTTCCTGCCTCACTGGACTGACTCCCATCAAATTAGGGATGATCTCTCATCCCAAGTCCAAGATGCAAAGAGCCAATCTTCATCTAAGCCCTTCAAGAAAAGGGGGGAGCAAGACAGACTGAACCAGATCTGACCATACCTACACTGCACTACATTACATTTTACACTACACTACATTAGCATACTCACCAACATGCTCTTCCTACAGACAGATATTAGTTTCAGAACCTAGCTCAACATCGACTTAGCTACATTCACCATAAGAAACATGCAACCATCTGCCCAACAAGTAGAACACCTTTCATTAAGCTGGTACATGACATCTTAGATGCACGCAGTAGTGTTAGCCATACCAGGAAACACTTAAGTGTTTTATTTTGTTTTGTTTTCCTCTTCCTCTCTTTCCCTTCTTCTTTATAAGGTAAAATACCTGTCTGCCCCATAAGGGTCAAGGTCATGACATTAGGATTGACGCACCACGCCTAAGGTCTGAAAGCCATTTGAAAATTCGAATGTGAGCCCGAGAGAGCTCCATGATGGGTCACATCATTTTTACCACAAATGATGTCACCAGACAACCTAGAACAAGTTAGAAGAGATGGAAACTAACAATTTAATCACACAATGTAGAATAACACTCCCAAAATTGAACTTAATCCATCAGTACTCAGATAATCCAATGCCCTGCACCAGTATAGTGGTCAATCATAAAGGTGTTGTTTTGTTGTTGCTTTGTGTGTGTCTGCTTCGTGTCCATTTTTCTACAGTGTCCGCCGATGTCTTCATCTCAACACATCGCCGAACCAAGGGGGGATATGTAAGAACTGTGGACGAACCAGACAAATGAATCATTTAGATGATTCTTTCAAAACATAATTCTAATTCAGAATTGAGGTTTCGGCTCCGGTCCGTCTGCAGATAAAGCCAGGCTGATTACTTTTACGACACATGCTTGCTGATAGCAGAAGCGACATACCAAAGGGTCACCCAAGAAGACAGAGAGACAATCCAGACCCTTTTGTTTCCTTACTTCACAGGAGAGCCAAAGAGACTGTTGAACAAATAAATCTGCTTCAAAATTGTTCCAACAATTTTAACGGACTTATCAAACATCTTTTAACTACATACATTTTGCATTATGTGTCCACAAGTACTACCTGGAAACAGTTAGGCTTTAGAACACTCACAATTTGTGTAAATGCGTTAACTCTTGACTGAATGACTGGAAGTATGCCTTATTTGGACTTAATTTTATTCTTTCTCCCTTTCCTATATTCTGACTTGAATGAAATCTGTTTAAAATGTATTGTATCCCATTTAACAGCAATTATGTTAAAATGGCACTCTGCTAAAGCAGAGACAGACCGGGATGTGACACTTATGTTTTATTGGGGGCAGAGGAAGGCCCTCTTGAAACAGGACAATGTCTGATTGGCCAAGACTCCTCAGAGGTGTGACAAACAACTAAGTTTAAATGATCATATTGCAAGATAGTGAATGGAGAGAAGTTGGTTAGTAAACGAACTGGAGTTGGTTAGTTCTGGTAAGAGAAACCATGACCAGAGTACCAAGAACAATGGAGTAACAAGAAGAACAGACCAGCCGCTCATTCAAGCCATCCAACCTTCACTCACTTTTCTTTTCTTTACTTAATTTTCCTTTACCGCTGAAAGTCTCGTGTCCTACGTTTCGCCGCAAAGTTCTTCCTTCATTGTTCCACACGGACCTGATCTGGACCAATCATCGACTTGGGAAACCCCTCTCTGCACGACGAGGGAAATTCACCTTTAAGTCAACGCAAGCAAGTACCTCCAGACCAAAACTGAACTGGTGCATAAATGAATGATTCATGGTTCGTTCTGGTCCTTGAAATGCATTGATAGGAATTTGGTTAATCAGATCACTCTCTCTCTCTCTCTCTCTCTCTCTTTCAAAACTCTTTCTCTCTCATTTCCTTCTTACTGCAACGCGTATGAATGTGCACGTTCTCATGAATGCCCGGCCAGAAGAATCGGGTCATGAGAGGATTTAGTGTTGCCATTTGTCCTAAGTGTCCAACCATTGGATTAGAATGAGCCGCGTGGAAAAGCATTTCCCTGCGGCTCTTTGGAACTAATAACTGGGTTGTATCCTCCTTTGTCTGAGTGTCTTGGGTCACTCTATACAACCTATCCTTTATGATCGCAAAATATGGATAATTCAGTGGGCGTCCAGGCTGGAGGCTGACCGTCGATAGTGCTGACCTTTTCAAAAGCATGTTTTAGTGTCTCGTCCTGAGACTGCTCCAGGGGAAAGTCATTGCGGTCCGAAAGAATCAGTCTCCCGATTCCGCTCTGTTCCCCTGAGTCAGTACTCATTGGTCCCTGGTCAGTCTCTCCCCTGTCCCCTGAATTGGATAACGACTGGCACTATAGGATATTTCACCACATCCCCGTGCACACACCGAACCCTAACCATGCGGCTTGTATCCAATGCCCCGGACGAAATCAGGCTTTGATGAACCGAGGTTTGGTTACATCCTGAGTCCACCAAAGCCTGATAGGTACCCCCCTTGATACTCACAGGTATTTGGTACCCGCCAGCTTGACCAACGTCCCGGTCTCCATAATCGGACACCTGTCCATGAAATGCTCCAGGTCCCCGCAACGCCAACAGGCCGGCCCAGACCTGCCCGCTGCTCTTGTGGCGGGGAGGGGGTTAAATGGTTGGCACGGAGAGATGGGAGAAACAGGAGTGTGGTCCGGCCCAGCAGCAGACGGGGCGGGACCCGAGGTCCGGAAAAGTATCCCTGGCGGGGCGGGACGCGAGGGCCGGGCGGACGAGACCTGGGGAGAGGGGCAGGCTTAGAGAGAGAGGAGGACGGGGAAAAGAGAAGGAGAGAGAGAGGTAGATGGAAGGGGTTCGCCAACCCCTGGGCACACTACCATGTGATCCTCCGTGAGGTGGATGGCCGAGTCCAGCGACGTAGGACGGTGGCACTGGACCCACTCGGCTGTTCTCTGGGCAGCCGAGTTATGAACTGTTCCAGCATCACCAGATCGATGACTTGCTCCACGTCGTCTCCCTTGGCCAGGAGCCATTTGCGGCAGGAGTCCCGGAGCTGTTGGGCCATACAAAGGGCCGTTGGTGATGCTATTCTGGGGTCTGGCCGACCCACTGAAGGATGGCCCTCTTCAGGTCGTTGAAGACCAGGAGGTTCTGTACAGGAAGCTGCTGCGCTGCCACCTGCGACTCACCCGAAAGTAGTGTGATGAGTCGCATCAGCCACTGATCCCGGGACCAACCTGAAACCTCTGCGGATTTCTCAATGAGGTCCAGGAAGGCCTCCGGGTCATCCTGGGGGCCCATTTTGTTGAGGGGGAGATGGGTGGGCGCAGCCAGCTGTCCGGTGGTCTCTGTACGAACCTCCCGGTCGATCCAGCTCCAGAACCTCTCTCAGTCTTCCTGCTGGACCTGAAGAATGGCCTGGAAGTGGCGCTCCTGATCAGAACGGAAGTCCAGCAGGGCTTGAGTTGGTCTTGATGCAAGACCGCGAGGGATGAAATGATGTCGGCAAACGGCGTGGCAGATGGCGTTTGCATGGCGGCGGCTCCCTTCTTCCTTCCTGGATTTGGCACCAGTGTAGTAAAGTTCAGAGTTCGTAGGGAAGGAAGAGGACAAGGGTCGGCTTGTGACTGAGCTTTATTCAGTGTATAGAAATGTCCAACAACCGTCTGTGCAACGCACAACAACAAAATAAACAATCCACTCCAGTGCTGTTGTCGTGCTCAGCGTCTCAGTCAGCAGTCCCTCTCTCTCCCACACTCCTGCTTCTCCTGGCATTTTATCCTGTCTCCGCGCCAATTACTGGAATGAGATTTACATTTAACCCGCTCACTTACCACGCGTCTCCTGACGCTCTTTCCTGCTGCAGACCTCGCTGAGCCACGCCCCCCTCGCCACAATAATGAATACTTCAATAAGGTTATTGTATTGTATTTTTATGGTAATTTTCACAATGTTTGTTGTGGAGTGTGGGACACCTCAATCTAGTTTCTATCTATCACAAGAATCAGGCATAATGCAAATCCTCACATCTTCACATTTTGCAGCAGCTTGCAAATTTGTATTCTTACAAAGAAATATTTCCACCAAATAAGTTAATTTGAGGGGGATAATCAACAATGGCTAATCAAAAAAGAGATCAGACAAATTGATAAATATGTGTTCAACTGTGCCACATTACTGCAGTAAATTCTATTGTAAAGTGAGCAGGACTGGACTGGCCATTGAACCATGAAGCAGATTTTTTCTTGTTTAGCTTAGGCTAAAGAATAAATACATTTTCAGTGTGTATACAGGTTCAATGTGTATTTAAATACAATTTGATTTCATGAAATGATTTTAAAAGTAAATATGAACATCTTAAGACTTATTAGGCTCAAATGTAACTAAAAGACAGAAACACAAAGCCGGCCTATAGATGCTGTCCTGTGTTTTTCTTATTTTGTCCACCACCAGTTCAGCTCAAGATGAAGGTTTGGTTGTTTAGTGTGACTCAGTCAGCCCCTGCTGGTAGATGCTGTAATTTCAGCATTCTGGGGGTAAAGATCATCTTTTTCTAATGAAGGCCATTGAAAACTAGCTGTGTTCAGACAGAGATTTCTTTGCAAGCAAAATAAAAGAACACTTAATATGCTTTATACAAGCACACGTTTATTTCTATATGATACTCTTCAGCTCTTTTCTTCTTGATGATCAGAATCAGTTGTTCTCCCAGCTGTATATTCTCCTCCCTTGATGCTGCCGGTCTCGGAAAGAGTCAACATGTCAAGTGAATAAAAGGCAGTGTTAGTTGTAGCCCATTTTTATCTGGTATTGTGGAGCCCCCAGAAGTGACTTGAGTTTCATCTTCAGAGATCTTTATTATATTTATTTTTTACGTGAAGAAAGTAACAGGGAACAATACTCTGTTTTGATGTTTCTTCCAAGTACTTCAGAATGAATCTCACAGCAGTGAACCAAACTGATGGCTGTCAGGAATATTTCTGTCCAGAGAGATCTGTTTCTTTATCTGTCTATGTGATTCAGTATGTGGCCGCAGCAGCTGTGGCTCTTCTGACCGTGTGTGGAAACCTGCTGGTCATCATCACTGTTAGTCACTTCAAGCAGCTCCACACACCTGCTAACATCCTCATCCTCTCTTTGGCTGTGTCTGATCTGCTTACAGGACTTTTTGTGATACCATTTCACTTGATTTTGCTGATTGAGTCTTGTTGGATTTCTGGAACAGCAATGTGCTCGGTTTTCAATTTTGTGACTTTTCTAGCAACAAGCGTGTCTGTTCACACTGTGGCTCTAATCGCAGTTGATCGGTTTTTGGCTTTACGTTTACCTTTCCTTTACTCTGAGAAAATCTCACCCACTGTGATCTGCATTGTCACTTTATTTAACTGGCTGTTTTCACTCCTTTATAACTTCACTCTTCTCTTCATTAATGGAAACTTCACTGATGTCACATGTCCAGGAAAATGTGTTTATATTATTAATGGGGTTTCATCCCTCATTGATCTGCTGGTTGTGTTTCTTGTGCCATGTACACTCATCATAATATTATACACTCGTGTTTTTGTCATTGTTAAGAAACATGTGACTGCTATAAGAGCCCTTCAGGTTCACAATAGCACCTCTAAAAACAGAGTCAGTGACAAATCAGAGCGAAAAGCTGCGATGCTGCTGGGGATTCTGGTCTTTGTGTTTCTTCTGTGTTTACTGCCATATTATATTTGTTCTTTAGTGATTCCGTACAGTAATGATGACTTGTTTCATGTCAGAGATGTTGCTGTAATATTTTTCTTCCTGAACTCCACCATTAATCCCATCATTTATGCCTTATTCTATCCCTGGTTTCAGAAAAGCTTAAAATTAATTTTCACATTTAAAGTGTTTAATAAAGACTCCTGTCTGATGAATGTGATGTAAGTCATTAAATGTAAGACAGAATGTTTCTTTTCTTTTTTTATCATGTTTTTCATGCTTTGTCTATAGGTCAATGTATTTTTCTACATTATTTTGTCATATTAAACATGGGTCTAGACTATAAAACATCTATTGAATATTTCCTCAATTATTGCAGAGATAGAGTATATTTAACACACATTGACATTTTTGACAGACTTGTAAGGGTTGTCGTTTAACATGTTGTAATGTGAACACCAGATTATAGCTGCTTCATGTGTCACAAACATTACATTGGCCTTGCACATATAATATGCCTACACTGTAAAAAATAAATAAATAAATAAAATAGTCAAATGACTGGCAGTTATGGCTACCAAACAAAAACCATTAAAAATATAATGTAAAATATCCTAATTTGAATAAAATGCAAAAATGTTAACAGAAAATTTAATTATATGTTTTACAGAAAAGCTATTTTTACAGATATTTCCTTAATTATCATGATTAAATATTGTCACTGTAAAATGTTAACCAAAGCTAGCAATATTGCAGAACTATTTGCTGATAATATTTACATTTAATTTTTTTCACTGTTTTCATTTTATACATTTCATACAAGCCCACTCAGCCAATGTTTTGTATGAATTGTATGTGACATTAATCAGTTGATCTCCCAGCTGTATGTTCTTCTCCCTTGATGCTGCCGGTCTTGGAAAGAGTCAACATGTCAAGTGTATAAAAAGGAAGCATAGATTGTAGCACGTCTTTATTGTTGAGCCTCCAGGAGTGACTGTGTTTCAGTGAGGAGCAGTTCAGAGCTGTTGGAGAGCTTTATTTGAAGGGAACAATACTATGTTTGGGTGTTTTTTCCAAGTACTTCATTATGAATCTCACAGCATTGAACCAAACTGATGGCTGTCAGGAATATTTCTGTTCAGTGAGATCTGTTTCTTTATCTGTCTATGTGATTCTGTATGTGGCCGCAGCAGCTGTGGCTCTTCTGACCGTGTGTGGAAACCTGCTGGTCATCATCTCTGTTAGTCACTTCAAGCAGCTCCACACACCTGCTAACATCCTCATCCTCTCTTTGGCTGTGTCTGATCTGCTGGTCGGAGTTTTTGTGATGCCACTTAATTTGTCTTGGCTCATTGAGTCTTGTTGGATTTTTGGACCAGTGATGTGCTCTGCTTTAAAATTTGTGAATTTTCAAGCAACAAGCGTGTCTGTTCACACTGTGGCTCTAATCGCAGTTGATCGTTTTTTGGCTTTAAGTTATCCTTTTATTTATTCTGAGAAAATCTCACCCACTGTGATCTGCATTGCAACTTTATTTAACTGGCTGTTTTCACTCCTTTATAACTTCACTCTTCTCTTCATTAATGGAAACTTCACTGATGTCACATGTCCAGGAGAATGTGTTTTTATTGTAGATGAGGTTTCATCCCTCATTGATCTCCTGGTTGTGTTTCTTATGCCATGTACACTCATCATAATATTATACACTCATGTTTTTGTCATTGCTAAGAAACATGTGACTGCTATAAGAGCCCTTCAGGTTCACAACAGCACCTCTAAAAACAGAGTCAGTGACAAATCAGAGCGAAAAGCTGCGATGCTGCTGGGGATTCTGGTCTTTGTGTTTCTTCTGTGTTTACTGCCATATTATATTTGTTCTTTAGTGGTTTCATATAGTAATGCTGACGTGTTTTTAGTCAGAGATGTTGCTGTAATATTATTTTTCCTGAACTCCACCATTAATCCCATCATTTATGCCTTATTCTATCCCTGGTTTCAGAAAAGCTTAAAATTAATGTTCACATTTAAAGTGTTTAATAAAGACTCCTGTCTGATGAATGTGATGTAAGTCACTGAATGTAAGACAGTATGTTTCTTCTCTTTATCATGTTTTTCATGTCTAGGTCAATGTATTTTTTTACATTTTGTCATATTAAACATGGGTATGGAGTATAAAACATCTAATATTTCCTCAACTATTGCAGAGATAGAGTATATTTAACACACTTTGACATTTTTAACAGACTCCAATAGCATAGTAAGTCATTGAAAGTAAGACAGAATGTTTCTTCTCTTTTTTATCATGTTTTTCATATATACTATATATATATATATATATATATATATATATATATATATATATATATATATATATATATATATATATATATAAAATTCTAAATTATTTTGTCATATTAAACATCAAACAAAATTAATAAATATTAAACAAATGACTGGCGGCTATGGTTGCCAAACAAAAACCATAACAATTCATGTAAAATATCCTAATTTTAATAAAATGCACAAATGTTAACAGAAAATTTCATTATACATTTTACAGAAAAACTATTTTTACAGATATTTCCTTAATTATCATGATTAAATATTGTCACTGTAAAATGTTAACCAAAGCTAGCAATAGCAAAATGCATGAGCTAATGTCATTAGTGCATTAGTGATTACACAGTTACTGCTTTTGATATAAAGCAAAAAGCAGCATAACATTATTTATTTATTTATTTAGGCTTTACCTTTCAGCACAATGGTGACCCACAAAACTCAGACAATACACAAACCCTTTTACTCACAACAGAACATTAACCCTTAGGGGTCTGAGGATTTCTGAGGCCCTGGAGAAGTTTTGACATGCCCTGACATTTGTGCTTTTTTCAGTTGTTCATAAACATATTAATGGAAAATTGTCATTACACTGTATTCAACACAAACTAGGCTACAATAATATGTAAGGAACATGTATGTACATGTTTGTATTTTTGAAGGAATAACGTTTATATGTGGTTATTGAAAAAACAAACTTAAGTCACTGAAATAAAGCCAAAAAATATATATTAATTCTGTGTTCACAAGACTTCTGGGTATTGGAGGTTGTTGTCACGATCACAGTCTGTTCCTGTTCACTCCGGACTCCATTTCCCATAATCACATGCACTCACTCCACCAATCACCTGTTGCCACATACAGCCATGCAAACTCCACACTAATCACCACACCCAGCTGATACTCATTACCAGGACTATAAAAGACTCACACACACACCACCTCACCACGAAGTCTTGATTACTCTGGTGTAATTTCTGAGCGTTTATATCCTGTCTGCCTGTCTGTTGCCATTACTGTCTGTTCCCTGTTATTGACCCGTTGCTGCCTGTCCTGACCCTTGCCTTGTCTACCGTCCTGTGAATGATATCTGCCTGTCCTCGATCTTCTGCCTGTACTCTGACTACGACTCTGCCTGTTCCTTGCTGTTCCTGTTTGCCCCTGATCGACCCAGCCTGTACGACCATGCTCACTTTGAATAAAAGCTTGCACATGGATCTCTGCTTGAGTCCCGCTTCGTTACAGAAGACTTCGCCGCCACCACGATCCAGCAGCTTTCCCAGAGAGCATTTGCAAGGTATGGACATTATGCAACTATTATTATGGAGTACGCAGGGCACGCGTTCGTTAGAGGAATATGTGCAGGAATATCTAGACATTGCTTACCTCTCTGATCTTCCGGACTGCATACTTATTGACTTTTTTTGTGATGGAGTAAACCAGCCACTGAAAGAACAATTAGTTCGCAATGGACCCCGTTCCACCCTCAGTCACTTTTTGGATTATGCTTTGTTGACTGTTGGCTCTCCATTTACTGTGGGTGTCACGGAGGAACGCGATTCCTCGTCTGGTTGTGTAATGGCCGCCATGCCAGATGACGCTCACAAAATGGCGGTCACCACAATAACAACACCAAGTCGGGTCAGCACTGATTACCTTGAACCAAGTCACGTCTCCGTTGATCGCCCAGAGCCAAGTCACGTCTCCGCTGATTGCCCAGAGCATTGTCACGTCTCCGCTGATCGCCCAGAGCAACGTCACGTCTCCACTGATCGCCCAGAGTCACGTCACGTCGCTGGTCCTGTCAGAGAGCGGAGAGGATTGTGTTCCAGCATGAATTATCCTCCACTGACTACAGCACAAGCAGCTGGCATTCCGAAACCCACGGGCGCTTCGCTCTCAAGCCAGCCGGACACTTCGCTCTCAAGCCAGCCGGACGCTTCGCTCTCAAGCCTGCCGGACACTACACTCAAGCCCGGCGGTCGCTTCGCACTCAAACCAACCGGTTGCGACGCTCTCAAGTACTCCGGTTGCAACGCTCTCAAGTTCGCCTGTGTCTACGGACAAGAGGGCCACATCGCCTGTGTCTACGGACAAGAGGGCCACATCGCCTGTGTCTACGGACAAGAGGGCCATATCGCCTGTGTCTACGGACAAGAGGGCCACATCGCCTGTGTCTACGGACAAGATGGCCGCATCGCCTGTGTCTACGGACAAGATGACCGCATCGCCTGTGTCTACGGACAAGATGGCCGCATCGCCTGTGTCTACGGACATGATGGCCGCATCGCCTGTGTCTACGGACAAGATGCCAGCGCCACCTGCGCTCCTTGCCCTGCCGGCGCCACCTGCGCTTCTCGCTCTGCCGGCGCCACCTGAACTCCCTGCCTTGCCAGCACCACCTGAACTCCTTGCCCTGCTAGCACCACCCGAGCTCCTGGCCCTGCCGGCGCCATCCAAGCTCCTAGCCCTGCCAACGCCACCTAGGCGTCTCGCCCTGCCGGCACCACCCGAACGCCTGGCCCTGCCGGAACCACCTGAACACCTTGCCCAAGAGGCCGCAACATACCCCGTTGAAATCCCCAAGAACTTTTTTGGGGGGGGCAGTGTACCTGAGGGTGGGGAGCTTGTGGGTGGGGACCCTGCCTAGCCACTGCTGTCATGGCCATTTATGGATTGATTGATCGACCCAGCCTGTACGACCATGCTCACTTTGAATAAAAGCTTGCACATGGATCTCTGCTTAAGTCCCGCTTCGTTACAGTTGTAGACTAGAGTTTTTGCTTCAAAATGAGGTAACAATTGTGCTGCCTGCTTGTTCATATAGAAAAATAGAGAGATTTAAATTTTCTAAAACATTTTTGGTCAAGAAACACAGTATGCGTGGAGGCATGAATCATTATGAATAATAGGTGATTCTCACCTAAGACAAAAGAATCACATAAAGAGCTCTAATGAGCTGCATAAATAATGAGCTCTTTCAGACAGGTAGGCTGTAAAAAAAAACCTCTGTTGATCATGTCTCAAAGCTCATCATGGTGTAAATCAAACATACAGAAAAAACAGCAATACTGTGAATTATTATTACAATTTAAAATAATGGTATTCTATTATATTATTTAAAATATAATGCATTTCTGTGATGCAAAGTGTCTGAACAGTTATGTTACCTCTATGGCATTTCATATAGGCTTTTAGCTTAAAAGCATGCACATTTGGAGAAATATTGATGGATTCTCATATGTTTATGTCAATTTTCCATACAGAGGAATAATATTTATTCAATATTTATTGTCATTACTATGAGCGTTGGATACTGTGTTTTCAATTCATACTTGCAGCCGGAGGGCGCTCTGTGCACCTTTAGTCCACAAATTTATCTAAAGAAGAACAGGAACCATGAACTACCGGCATGTCTTCTAGAGGTCGCTAACCATGGCTTTAGCATCCAGATAAACACTTTTCAAGACAATAAATACACAATTGAGACGATGTATGCATGCATTACCTCAGTATTTGCCTCTGAATAGCACTGGCTCCGTGGGTGTGGCCGCATTAGCGGATAATGAGCTGAATCACGGACTTCTGACATGGCTCTCTTTTCATACAGATTACACAAACACAGAATTTTTGTTTTCGATTTGACTTACACAATTTAAAAACTGACATTTCAATATTTTTTAGACAGAAGTCTAATTTTTTTGTGATTAGTATTCACTAAGTTATAGTTCATTTTCTGAGAACCAGGGACGTGCACAGGAATTTTGAGGGGCAGTTGCTCTGACCTAAAAAAAGGGCAACACCCCCCAAAAAATCACGGGCTATATGAAGGACTGAGAATACCATGAGATGCGGAAGAAATAGTCCTACCCACAATAGCGATTAAGTACAAAAACCGAACAAATCCCTTTAAATATATCATCGGATCGATGTCTTGGGGTGTGGTAACCGTTGGTATAAGCGGAATAATTGACTCCGCTTCGAGTCGTGACCGAATCACCACCTCAGGTGTGCATTATTTTTCTAATAATTCAACGGCCGTCGTCAATTATTCCTTACTTGAATCACAGCTTAAATAGTGTTTTGACATCGACAACCCAAGTGCATTTTACCTCAAACTTGCGTCTAGTTAACTTTCTAAAGTAGCAATCGCTTCTCGGGTCGACATTAACACACTGACAAAATTATATTCAGAATTAAAAATATTTTATACCACTTTTTAATGTGTGATTGTGTAAAGGTTTTCACGAGATACCAACCTTTCGCGAACTTGCTTCCAACACTCGTTCTCATGGAGGCGCGGTGCGCGCGCGAGTATGTGAGAGAGACGCGTGATTGAGAGACGCAGGGAAATGAAATGCAGCTGAACGTTTGCTTCATGAAAGACATTGACAAAGACGAAAACTAAGGACATTTAATCTATAATTTAATTTTATTTTAGTTAGTTTTGCCAAACACACATTACAGTTTTGGTTAGTTATCGTTTTTTTTTTTTTTTAATGCCTCGTTTTTATTTTTATTTCAGTTAACGACAATGTTTTTTCCCACCTAGTTTTCGTTTTTTTCGTTCGTTTTCGTTAAAGATTATAACCTTACTCACCTTTCCGACAACGTTAAGTCGTCTCACCCGACAATCTCCTTCTAGTGCTCATGCAGGCTCAGCTCAGGTGCCGGTCGCGTGCAGCGCTGCAGCCACATAAACAGAGTTTGCCCTTCCCCTACTGACTTTCACTTTCGGACGGGTGCCCGAATATGGAAGTGAATGAGGCTTTGCGATTTTTTTTATCTAGGCCTACGTGAAATTCTGCATCCATTGTACGATATTTTTATTTATTTTTTCCCACCTCGGAAGGGCAACGTGAGTCGAGAAGGGCATATGGGCAGTTGCCCGGGCAACCTGAGCAACCCCCCTGTGCACGTCCCTGCTGAGAACTATCAGATTGGACTTCATTCACGCATCATGTTAGTTTTCATTATTTTGCAAAAAGCATAACATTTTGTTTTTACTATGAGTGTACACAAATAAAAGAAGATATTCCACAGATAAAAATGGTGTATAGCTCTTAATTGTATGTGCAACATTGATGGAGTATTTTGAGTCTCTTTCACACTGATTAGAAAAAAAAACTTGGTTGTCTCGCCAGCATCACCACCGACCTGAGGGAGTTAAACACAATCAGATCTCTCATGATCTCAGCATCTTCACTTTTAACAATCCAGTTTGACTATTTCTTACATACAAAAGTTATTATTGAGAATTGTCAGAGGTTTAGATGGTGATGTTTTATTGAAAATAATAAAGTCACCATTACGTGGATCGCTTGCTTTATTTGGGCTCTTGATCCTTAACTTATTCACATTAACCCGGGAGCATACTGTGTGATTTATAGTCCTTTACAATTGTTGCTTGTCAGGCTGTACGAACATGATCCTCATGTCACACTGTGGTATCTCAGCTGTCATGTATGTCAGAGTGTATGACAGTGAAGATGCATTAAAAATGGATGCACGCATGAAAACTTGTACATCATCAACCCATACACGTTCAGTGACTGTGAGCTGTGAGTTCAACACTTGCTGGACAGAGACAGAGAAAACCTATGCATGGCTGGGAGGACTCTTGCTGCATCCGACGGGAGATCAAGACTCACTGCATTGGATGGGTAAGCCTCGCCAGATGGAGAAAAGAGAAAACATGGAAGCTCTACCGGGAGAGCTCTTGTGGTGTCCGCTGTGAGATAAATACTCGCTGGAAGGAGAAAGAGAAAACCTATGCATGACAGGGTGGGCTCTTGCTGCATCCAATGCATCTGAGGACCATCTTCCGAGAGCTTGGATCTGCTGCTGGGGAAGGCCTTATTGGGCTGCCAAGGTTGCTGCCCCAAAGTGGAAAGAGTGACTGGAGTATTTTTTTGCTGGGATGCCTGACTGTTGAAGAATGTATTTGAGGTGCTTTTGAAACCAAAAGCATGTAACGGCCGACTAAGTTTTCTCAGTGTGTTCTACACCATCAGCTGAAGTTGGTCCCCCTCTGCTTTTTTTCGGCCGATTCGAAATGTTGAATCAGTGTCGGAGCTTGTCAGTCTGTCTGGCCATCTAATCATTCTAATTGGCTGTTCAGCTACTGCCACCTGCTGATTTGGAAAGGCATTTCATCTCACGCAGGCTGAACTGATGTGCTACTTGGCCATCGGCTGTTTAGTGTTGGTTTGGTGTGTCAGGACAACTTTGGACACAGATGCTGCTGACGTGAGCCATCCCCACAGTCTGCTTTCGTCGCCACTAGTTCGTCGGTGTTGGCTTGGTGTGTTCTGGCCTTAAGATGGTGTGGTGGATTTTCGTATCGAATTGGGAAGTGATAGCGAGTTCTGAGCATCTAAGAAAATCAAAAAAGGCTAGAATAAACAGTGTCGAGCGTGCAGGCAGTATTGAGAGGCCGGTAGCCTGAGCAGAGAGTATGAATGCATTTTGCGAGAATGTGTAGCATTATAGGTTGGGATTGTTGAATCCCTTTGATTAGGAGGGGGGGTTGTGAATTATTTATCTCAGTGGAGGGAGTGCCGTACATCAATTTGTGAAAAAAATTGGATGCCGCTCAGGTAGCCTTTGATGGACCCGACTTGGAGGCCTTTGACACTGTTGAGATAGGAGATGAAAGAGGTGATTGAAAGGAGAGAGAAATCAGGGAACGGTGTATGTGAAAAATGGAATGCTTTAAAACATTTCCATGCTGTCAGATAGAATTGGAGTTTCCTGGGGGAAACTGCTTGGACTTATAAAGCTACTTACTTATAAAGCTCTAAATGGTTTAGCTCCCCAGTATCTAAGTGAGCTCTTGGTGCATTATAGTCCTTCACGTTTATTGCGATCTCAGAATTCAGGCCAGTTGATAATACCCAGAATATCAAAATCAACTGAAGGCGGCAGATCCTTTTCCTATTTAGCACCTAAACTCTGGAACAATCTTCCTAGCATTGTTCGGGAAGCAGACACACTCTGTCAGTTTAAATCTAGACTAAAAACACATCTCTTTGCTCTTGCATACACATAACACATTATCAATACATTAACATTTTTCAAATCCGTTAAAGGATTGTTACGCTGCAATATTTAGGTCGGCCGGAACCGAGAACATTTCCTATAACACTAGATATACCTGTACATCAGAATAAGAATGGCATCTCCGCTAATATCTGTCTCTCTGCTTATCCTGAGGTTTGCCGGGTGCTGGATTCAGGCCGTATCCAGATCAGATGGAGAACCTGTGTCTGGACCTGACTACAACGTAGCCCAGGAGACAATGGGCCTACAGACCCAGTTCTGGAAGCATCTATAATTCAGATTTTTAATCCCCGTATCCGCTTACATATATTTATATATAATCTATTTTTAATCTCTATAATAAAAATGTATAATTCAGATTTTGATCTCCATATCCATTTACATATATTATATATATATCTTCCAAGGGTTTTTTTCCCTCCTAGGACTTTTTTCCCAGTGCTAGCACGCTGGGTTTTTCTCCTAGGGGTTTTTTTCCACCCCTGGGAGTCAGCCGACATTGGCTTAATGTAGCACCATCTTGTATATGTTACATATTACCACGCTTGGTTGTACAGCTTATTATTAACCACTTCCCTTTTTCTGTGCTTCTAATATGTAAAGCTGCTTTGAACAATTACCAATTGTAAAAGCGCTATATAAAAAAATTTGACTTGACTTGACTTGACTTGGAAGATTGTGTCGAGCGACGCATCGAGGAGGGGTTTCAACGGGTGAGTTACGGGAATATAAGTTCTGAAAGTGAAGTACTGGAGTTGGGAATTGGTCCGCCTCTGGAGCCAGCGCCCTGGAACAGAAAGCGAGACAGAGAGTCAGCAATTTGGTTTTCTGACCCGGGGACATGTTTGGCAATTATGATAAATTGGTTGAATGCTGAGATCCAGATTAGACGTCTTAAAAATGGCATCAGAGCGAGTGAATTGGAACGGCCTTTATTAATGCACTGGACTCTTGCTTCGTTGTCGCAAAGCACTAAATACTGCTAGCAGTCCATTCTTCCCCCACAAGAAGGTTGCTACTTCAAGAGGGTAGAACTCAAATAGTGCTGAAGACTGTGATCTGTCCTGAAATTGGGGGGGCCATGGAGACGCAAACCAGCATCCTTCTGCATCTGTGAACAGCTGGATATCCATGGGGGAAGAGACGAGATTATTATAGAAAAAGATAGGCCATTCCACTGTTTAAGGAATGTTATCCATAACCTAAGTTCATCACGGCACGCCTGAGTTATGGAAATTAAGTCCTCTAGCATGTGAACCAAAGAGGCGAGTGAGAGGAAAAGCGTGATGAAAGGGCGGCCTTGTGGAATGATGTGCATGGCGAATTTTAATTGGCCGAGCAGGAACTTGAGTTTGCATTTTGAACAATTTGTACTGTCTAGGAGGGTAGAAGAGACAAGAATTATCCTATCATTTTTTTCCTTGGGCAGGGAAGTCTGGTATTTTATGGAATCCAAGTTAATTCCAAGGAATTTGATGGATGTGGTGGGAACCATTGTTTTTTCCTGGGCAATGAGAATTCCAAGTTCTGAAATAACTTTTTGAACTGGGAAGATATGAGCAGCTCAGATCGCATTGGGTGCCAAAAGATTAGAAAATTGTCTAGCAGGTGAATGAGGTGAGGAATTGCTTAATTGTTTGACAAAATCCAGCAGACGGCTTCTGATAACATGTCGAAAATTTTGGGGCTGCTTTTGCATCCGTATGTTAAGCGAACGGTGAAATAGAATTTCTCATGCCAGCGCACCCAAGCCAAGCGGGGTGACCCACAACTTTTATAATTTTATATCAATTGCATGATCTATGTCGTGGTATTTGAGAGAGAATTCATCGAGTGGAATCAAGCTATTTATCCTTGGGAATGGGAAATTATGCAGAGCTGACAGATTATAATAATAATAATAATAATAATAATAATAATCCTTACATTTATATAGCGCTTTTCTGGGCACTCAAAGCGCTTTACATATTGAAGGGGAAATCTCCTCAACCACCACCAATGTGCAGCATCCACCTGGATGATGCGACTGCAGCCATATTGCGCCAGAACGCCCACCACACACCAGCTTATTGGTAGAGAGGAGACAGAGTGAGGAAGCCAATCAGTGTATAGGGATGATTAGGAGGCCATGATGAACAGAGGCCAATGGGCAAGTTTGGCCAGGATGTCGGGGTTACACCCCTACTCTTTTCGAAGGACATCCTGGGATTTTTAATGACCACAGAGAGTCAGGACCTCGGTTTAACGTCTCATCCGAAGGACAGTGCTTTTTGTCAGTATAGTATCCCCATCACTATACTGGGGTGTTAGGACCCACACAGACCACAGGGTGAGCACCCCCTGCTGGCCTCACTAACACCTCTTCCAGCAGCAACCTAGTTTTCCCAGGAGGTCTCCCATCCAGGTACTAACCAGACTCAGCCCAGCTTAGCTTCAGTGGGCAACCAGTCTTGGGCTACAGGGTGATATGGCTGCTGACTCACTTTGATCAGATTGATTATAAGGCGATATTTTTTTCTTGCCTGAAAATTTTCTCGTAGCCACTCCAATGGGGCTGATACGAAAAATGTTGAATGGTGGGTTGTCAAAAAGGCTGATCATGAAACCTGACTCAACTTGTTTTTTAATCAGGCTCTTTATGACATCGGGCTCAGCGAGAGCGGATTGGAGATTATTATAGATGATGTTTTGGGAGAGTGGGCATTCCATGCCGGGTTTAATACCATGTTTGAGACCAAACATCAGATAATCAGTGAATTCGTTGTCCAGGTGGTGAGCTATTTCAATAGAAAGATGAGAATTATTCACAGGAGTCGATAAGTAATTTTTTGTTTTTTTATTAGCAGCTTTAAACACAGGGCATACAGGACGGGCATGAGCACTGCCACAGAAGTTGCAGATCTGTGCTCGGATGTTGTGAGCCACTGGAGGTGGTTCCGAGGCAACTGCGTTTGATGGGACGGTCATTGGAGTTGCTGTGAACAGATCTGTTGTATAGGACTTGATGTTGATATCCCTTAATGCATACTTGAGGCACCGATGAGACTCCATGGGATGGTCCATTGAGTGATGGCACTGTCATCAGGTATGTATTCAGGAGGGTACTTGAGGCTCCGATGAGACTCTGTGGGATGGTCAATTGAGTGATGGCACCCTTTGGGTTGTCAAGCCCTCCTTCCTTGGTGTTTCGCTGATAGGCCCACAACACCTCCAGAGGGTTCATCAGTGAATCCCAGCGTCCCAGGTTCACTCCCTAGGTTCCATCAACTCCTTTGAAGACCCAAGTGGAGTCTTTTCTCTTCACCCATAGCCACTGGCTTCCCTTTTCCGCAGCCACAGAGAGGTCTTTGACTGCCTGCCGGTGGGCCTTTCCTCGCGCTCCCATCTCCCTAAGTAGCCTGGATGTTGAGGTGGCTACAAACCTTCTGCAGCCTACTTCCACTGGACGTACCTTTACGTTCCAGCCTTGTTGTTGCACATCGGTTGCAAGTTCGGCGTACCTCAACCTTTTCCGTTCATAGGCCTCCTCCACTGCACCCTCCCAGGGCACAGTGAGCTCGGTGATGTAGACAAGCTTGAGGGAGGCTGACCACAGAACAAGGTCTGGTCGCAGGTTGATGGCTGCGATTTCAGCTGGGAAGCAGAGTTTCTTGTTCAAGTCTGCCAGCAGCTCCCAGTCCCGTGCTCTGCCCAGCTGACCAGAGTCTGATCTTAACAAATGGAGAATACTGAGGTTTTGACTGTAGGAGAAGATTGTAAGGGAGAGAAGCCGAAGCCACGAGTGTCGGCGGAGGGCTTGTGGAGGAAAATTGAGAGAAGTGAAAAAGGGAAATTGAGGAAAGGACCGAGATGTGTAAGCCTGCGCTGCAAGCAGAGGCAGCCTCATGTTTGCTTGTGTTGCTGGAGCTGCAGGCCACTGGAAAGGGGAGGGGGTTTGCGGCAGACGGAGAAAGATCATGGAATGCTTGAGCCACTAGCGGAGGCAGCCTCATTCTAGCATCTGCTATGGGAGCTGAAGGCCACTGCAAAGGAAAGGGGTTAGAAACAGCAGGAGGAAAAAACTGAGAGGCTGAGGGAATGCTGGCGGGCCCAGCTGCATATAGTGCTGCAGCAGGAAGAGCCGCGGTGAAAGGCTGAGCCGAAGCAGGAGGTGCATGATGACCCGCGGCGGAATCTGTGGCACGGCCCAGTCTTGCCGAAGGCACGACACATGCAGAGTGACTGATCTTGTGTGGGAGGAAGGTGGTGGTGTTGGGAGAGGCAATTTCGAGGCTTTCGCGGGATTTAGTTTGCCTGTTGGATGCCTTGGAGGCTGGGGTGGACTTAGGTGAAAGGTTGGCTGATTGCAAAGTAATGTATAGTTTGTATAAATCTGCTTTGTTCATCCTGCATGAAGGCTGAATGTCAGAATTAATCAGTGCTTGCCTCAAACTCAAAACTGTCCACTTCCCAGTAGGCAGAATCATTGGCACAGCCAAAGAATAAGAGGACGCCGGAGAGGGACCTGGAATTCTCGCCATGGTGGCGAGGGTAGGCCTCGGCGTCTTGGTGAGCATGAGGCTGATCGGGCAGGCCGGTGGCCACGCGAAGAAGCCTGGGGCTCGGCTGTGGTGTCGGGTGGAGAAGGAGTGGTCCTGGGGCCGGCAGTTTGCGGCACAGGATCCAGAGAGAAGTCAGGCTCATTGACGGATGGGAAACGCTGAAGCTGAGACATAGTAGCAAAACGGGCGAACCAAAATGCTGATGAACTGTCAGACAAACAGAGGTAAGTCTGCTGTATTTATGCCTCTTGTCATTGGTTTGCATTGATTAATTGAATGCTCTCCACCTGAGCTGATTTGGTTAATTATCTGCACCTGTTCCTCCCAAACTTTGTTAATAAATCATCATATTTGGAACCTCTAATTTGCTGGCTGTGTATGCACCTGTACAGGCTGCGTTTTTGTCATGTCATTTTTATTGTTACTCAAAAACAAGGCAGTAGTCTTGAACATTGGGGTGACTTTAATTTTTTTAAAGAGTAAAGAAATAAAACAGTAAAGGAAATTATATGCGTCTAATCATAGGCGCCAATTTATGATTCTGCCGGTGGGTGCCCATTTTTTTTTTTTTTAAAGATGTTATAGTTTCATTCTTACAGCTACATTACAATATAAGTATCGTACTACTATTATAGACAAATCCAACATACAGATACAATGTGTTCGTGCTGCCCATTGGTCTCGTGGTAGAGTTTTCGTTAATAGAGGCAGAAATTCACCTGTGCTTTAATTATCAGCGGTTCGAATCCGCCCTCACATCGTTTTTTTTCTCATTAAGATCAAATAAGTTTATGATTGTATATCAATACCAGGGAACGTCAACTGGATGTTTCATTTGAATTGACCCAAAACAAGCACATTCTTTTCATGAGTGTTGTCGTGCTCTGAGCGAGCGCGAGAGTGATGGAAATCCGAGTTGAGATTTGTGCTCGCTCAACACTGGACGCGCTCTCGACGCGCTCTCGACTTTTGCCTTTAAAATAACGTCATTGAAACGGACTTAAATAAACTATATATAAGGATCGTTTCTGATCTTCTGATCACAATCTGCATTGTAAAAAGCGCTATATAAATAAAGGTGACTTGACTTGATAGCTGCAAACGATATAAATAAAGGTGACTTGACTTGATAGCTGCAAACGATTTTTTTTTCTTGTTAAAATCCATGGATAATATCTCGTAATTTTCCGTGGGTGCTCGACCATTTCCATTCTAGGCAATCTATCTCTGTCTGCCTTCTGGACTTGGTGGGGATTGAAGGAGTATCTCGTTTGCTTTCGACCACTCCAAATCGTTCCACTCCGTAGGCATAGATAAGATCACCCATCCTATCCAACTTTTCCGTGGCTGTGCCTCTGATCCCTTCCAGCATGTTGCAGAGATCGGTGTTGGTCTCCTTCCACATCGTCTTGTTGCCAGCCTTTGGCCACTTGACTAATGGCCTTCGCCCCTGGATCTTCTTCTCTGCTGTTGATCGTGATGGGTTGGATTCAGGTTGCCCTCTTGTGCCATGTTGTTCCTCGTCTAGGGCAGGGGTGTTGATGTCCTGCATGTTCCATTCCTGTGTTCCTTTCCGGGTTATCCGCCGATGAGCCATCTTCCGCCCCCGCTCTCGCTGGCTCAGGGGGTGTTTTCTTCATAGGACTTTTCGTAGCTATGTGTGGGTGGGACCCATGCACCTCTCGTGCTGGATCCCACCGCCATGGGTAGCTAGCCCATGGCGGCCCCGTTGGGGTCTGTTCCCTCCTGTCAGCTGTCTTTCCATGCCGTCACAAGGTCTTTCCCTTGTCATCAGCTGCCCTTTCACAGCAGTCACTGGCTCTCCAGATGATCAGATCTGTTGTATAGGACTTGATGTTGATATCCCTTAATGCATACTTGAGGCACCGATGAGACTCCATGGGATGGTCCATTGAGTGATGGCACTGTCATCAGGTATGTCGTCAGGAGGGTACTTGAGGCTCCGATGAGACTCTGTGGGATGGTCAATTGAGTGATGGCACCCTTTGGGTTGTCAAGTGGGCGCCCTCCTTCCTTGGTGTTTCGCTGATAGGCCCACAACACCTCCAGAGGGTTCAGCAGTGAATCCCAGCGTCCCAGGTTCACTCCCTAGGTTCCATCAACTCCTTTGAAGACCCAAGTGGAGTCTTTTCTCTTCACCCATAGCCACTGGCTTCCCTTTTCCGCAGCCACAGAGAGGTCTTTGACTGCCTGCCGGTGGGCCTTTCCTCGCGCTCCCATCTCCCTAAGTAGCCTGGATGTTGAGGTGGCTACAAACCCTCTGCAGCCTACTTCCACTGGACGTACCTTTACGTTCCAGTCTTGTTGTTGCACATCGGTTGCAAGTTCGGCATACCTCAACCTTTTCCGTTCATAGGCCTCCTCTACTGCACCCTCCCAGGGCACAGTGAGCTCGATGATGTAGACAAGCTTGAGGGAGGCTGACCACAGAACAAGGTCTGGTCGCAGGTTGATGGCTGCGATTTCAGCTGGGAAGCAGAGTTTCTTGTTCAAGTCTGCCAGCAGCTCCCAGTCCCGTGCTCTGCCCAGCTGACCAGAGTCTGATCTTATGGTGGTGAGGTTGGCTTGGCCCTCACCCTCCCGAACAAATGGAGAATACTGAGGTTTTGACTGTAGGAGAAGATTGTAAGGGAGAGAAGCCGAGGCCGCGAGTGTCGGCGGAGGGCTTGTGGAGGAAAATTGAGAGAAGTGAAAGAGGGAAATTGAGGAAAGGACCGAGATGTGTAAGCCTGCGCTGCAAGCAGAGGCAGCCTCATGTTTGCTTGTGTTGCTGGAGCTGCAGGCCACTGGAAAGGGGAGGGGGTTTGCGGCAGACGGAGAAAGATCATGGAATGCTTGAGCCACTAGCGGAGGCAGCCTCATTCTAGCATCTGCTATGGGAGCTGAAGGCCACTGCAAAGGAAAGGGGTTAGAAACAGCAGGAGGAAAAAACTGAGAGGCTGAGGGAATGCTGGCAGGCCCAGCTGCATATAGTGCTGCAGCAGGAAGAGTCGCGGTGAAAGGCTGAGCCGAAGCAGGAGGTGCATGATGACCCGCGGCAGAATCTGTGGCACGGCCCAGTCTTGCCGAAGGCACAACACATGCAGAGTGGCTGATCTTGTGTGGGAGGAAGGTGGTGGTGTTGGGAGAAGCAATTTCGAGGCTTTCGTGGGATTTAGTTTGCCTGTTGGATGCCTTGGAGGCTGGGGTGGACTTAGGTGAAAGGTTGGCTGATTGCAAAGTAATGTATAGTTTGTATAAATCTGCTTTGTTCATCCTGCACGAAGGCTGAACGTCAGAATTAATCAGTGCTTGCCTCAAACTCAAAACTGTCCACTTCCCAGTAGGCAGAATCATTGGCACAGCCAAAGAATAAGAGGACGCCGGAGAGGGACCTGGAATTCTCGCCATGGTGGCGAGGGTAGGCCTCGGCGTCTTGGTGAGCATGAGGCTGATCGGGCAGGCCGGTGGCCACGCGAAGAAGCCTGGGGCTCGGCTGTGGTGTCGGGTGGAGAAGGAGTGGTCCTGGGGCCGGCAGTTTGCGGCACAGGATCCAGAGAGAAGTCAGGCTCATTGACGGATGGGAAACGCTGAAGCTGAGACATAGTAGCAAACCGGGCGAACCAAAATGCTGATGAACTGTCAGACAAACAGAGGTAAGTCTGCTGTATTTATGCCTCTTGTCATTGGTTTGCATTGATTAATTGAATGCTCTCCACCTGATCTGATTTGGTTAATTATCTGCACCTGTTCCTCCCAAACTTTGTTAATAAATCATCATATTTGGAACCTCTAATTTGCTGGCTGTGTATGCACCTGTACAGGCTGCGTTTTTGTCATGTCATTTTTATTGTTACTCAAAAACAAGGCAGTAGTCTTGAACATTGGGAGGACTTTAATTTTTTTAAAGAGTAAAGAAATAAAACAGTAAAGGAAATTCTATGCGTCTAATCATAGGCGTCGATTTATGATTCTGCCGGTGGGTGCCCATTTTTTTTTTTTTTTTTAAAGATGTTATAGTTTCATTCTTACAGCTACATTACAATATAAGTATCGTACTACTATTATAGACAAATCCAACATACCGATACAATGTGTTCGTGCTGCCCATTGGTCTCGTGGTAGAGTTTTCGTTAATAGAGGCAGAAATTCACCTGTGCTTTAATTATTAGCGGTTCGAATCCGCCCTCACATCGTTTTTTTTCTCATTAAGATCAAATAAGTTTATGATTGTATATCAATACCAGGGAACGTCAACTGGATGTTTCATTTGAATTGACCCAAAACAAGCACATTCTTTTCATGAGTGTTGTCGTGCTCTCGCTGAAATCTGATGATCAGACAGTAACGTTACCTAAAGGTAGCCTACACTGTGTTATTTCGTCAGTCAGTCATGAAAGTCAGGTGTTTAAAAGCTTCTGTGAACTTTAAATCCAGAGAAGACCATTTTAGGGACAGGACAGTTTTGAGTTCTGATTCTGAATCTGAGCGAGCGCGAGAGTGATGGAAATCCGAGTTGAGATTTGTGCTCGCTCAACACTGGACGCGCTCTCGACGCGCTCTCGACGCGCTCTCGACTTTTGCCTTTAAAATAACGTCATTGAAACGGACTTAAATAAACTATATATAAGGATCATTTCTGATCTTCTGATCACAATCTGCATTGTAAAAAGCGCTATATAAATAAAGGTGACTTGACTTGATAGCTGCAAACGATTTTTTTTCCTTGTTAAAATCCATGGATAATATCTCGTAATTTTCCGTGGGTGCTCGACCATTTCCGTGGGTGCTCCAGCCCCCGAGCACCCACGGGATCGGCGCCTATGCGTCTAACTTTAGTTGGGAAATAATCAGTCTGAACTATTTGCTTATATTTGGATTTTTTTTTTTTTTCACTGTTTTATAGTTTTTGATTTTAAACATTTCATATAAGCCCACTTAGCCTATGTTTTGTATGAATTTTATGTGACATTAATCAGTTGATCTCCTAACTGTATGTTTTTCTCCCTTGATGCTGCCGGTCTTGGCAAGAGTCAACATGTCAAGTGAATAAAAAGGCAGCATAGACTGTAGCAGTTCAGAGCTGTTGGGGAGACAAATAGCATCTTCAGAGATCTGTGGTTATATATACATTGAACTTTATTTGACACTATGTTTGGATGTTTCTTCCAAGTACTTCATTATGAATCTCACAGCATTGAACCAAACTGATGGCTGTCAGGAATATTTCTGTCCAGAGAGATCTGTTTCTTTATCTGTCTATGTGATTCAGTATGTGGCCGCAGCAGCTGTGGCTCTTCTGACCGTGTGTGGAAACCTGCTGGTCATCATCTCTGTTAGTCACTTCAAGCAGCTCCACACACCTGCTAACATCCTCATCCTCTCTTTGGCTGTGTCTGATCTGCTGGTCGGAGTTTTTGTGATGCCACTTCATTTGCCTTGGGTCATTGAGTCTTGTTGGATTTTTGGACCAATGATGTGCTCATTTTTAAAATTTGTGAATTTTCAAGCAACAAGCGTGTCTATTCATACTGTGACACTAATAGCAGTTGACCGGTTTTTGGCTTTAAGTTATCCTTTTATTTATTCAGAGAAAATCTCACCCGCTGTGATCTGTTTTGCAACTTTATTTAACTGGCTGTTTTCACTCCTTTATAACTTCACTCTTCTGTTCATTAATGGAAACTTCACTGATGTCACATATCCAGGAGAATGTGTTTATAATATAGATGATGTTTCATCCTTCATTGATCTCCTGGTTGTGTTTCTTGTGCCATGTACACTCATCATAATATTATACACTCATGTTTTTGTCATTGCTAAGAAACATGCGACTGCTATAAGAGCCCTTCAGGTTCACAACAGCACCTCTAAAAACAGAGTCAGTGACAAATCAGAGCGAAAAGCTGCGATGCTGCTGGGGATTCTGGTCTTTGTGTTTCTTCTGTGTTTACTGCCATATTATATTTGTTCTTTAGTGGTTTCATATAGTAATGCTGACGTGTTTTATTTAAGAGATCTTACTGTAATATCTTTCTTCCTGAACTCCACCATTAATCCCATCATTTATGCCTTATTCTATCCCTGGTTTCAGAAAAGCTTAAAATTAATTTTCACATTTAAAGTGTTTAATAAAGACTCCTGTCTGATGAATGTGATGTAAGTCATTGAATGTAAGACAAAAAAAATCCTCTTTTTTTCCACATTATTTCAGGTGTACTTTAATGCCTTTTCTTCATTTTTTATTTATTTATTTTTTTTAAACCTGACTGTGAAGACATGGATGTTGTTTTCAATCATACCAGTATTGTATAACAATATGAGTGGGTGAATTTTTATCTTTTTTTTTTATGTCAACTCACTTATTTCTATGTAATAAAAGGAAATGTTGAATATAATAGTATATACTGTAGTGTGTATAGTGTGTATATATACTGTGCATGTACTTATGTAAGTGTTAGTGGCAGTAAGAGCACAATTACCTAAATATTTTTGTTAAATTGTGATCCTGGTCCCTCATTCTCAAGGCAGTGGTTACACCAGCATAGAAATACTCATAATTCTGCTTTGCTGAAAATACAGAATTGTGTTAAACATAATAGCTTGCACACTGTCACTGAATCAGTACAGTTTGTAAAAAGTGACACTTTTTTAACACAAGAGTTAATGCAGCATTTATAATTTGAATGTTTTAAGGATTCCGGTGTCACCCGCTTCAAGTTATTTTTAGCTGTACAAAAACAGCTCATTATGCTGCTTGATATTGCAAACTATTTCTTATATTATTTTAATGTAATAAAAAACATTAATGTATAAACATTTTAAATTATTTAATGTTTTTACAATTTGTTTATTGTTGTAATATTGTTTTTGTATTTTGTTACAATATGTAATACTATTAACAGTGATTGCATTCACTCGAAATATTAATGCATTTCCAGTATATAAAATGTAATGGTGAAATCAGGCATTATGACTAATATACATAATAGTCAGTATTGTATAGTAGTTTAAAGTAAATAAACCTCTATTCTTTAATTTTTCCCCTTTAAATAACATAAAAAAATAATGTCAGAAAGATATCAATACCAGTAGTGATGTTGCTGGACACCGTTTCACCAGTGCCCCCACATATAGTATGCCAGAGTGTTTACCTGCTCCCAAATTCACGTATATGATAAATTGATTTCAATCAAAGGAACTGATTGAAACACACTCTAGCTAAATGTTTTGGCCAATCCTCAGCCTGATCACAGGCTCTACTCTTCACCTGTAACGGAACGAGACTGAGGCAGAGATCCATGTGCAAGCTTTATTAAGAATAGCGTAGTCGTACAGGCAGGGTCAGTCAGGATCAGACAAGAACAGCAAGGGACAGGCAGAATCATAATCAGGAAACAGGCAAGGGTCAGGACAGGCAGCAACGGGTCAAAAACAGGGAACAGGCAGTAACGGCAACAAACAGGCAGACTGGAATAATAATGCTCGGAAATGACATCAGGGCAATAAGCAAATTTGTTACAATTTGTTCATTTCATTTAGTACATTTGACTGTTAGGTTTTACATCGCAGTGCTTGTCCATGTCAAAATGTTTAAGATAGCCAATCAAGTCAAAGGAGGTGGGATTTACTGTTCACAGAAGCTGAGCTTGAAGAATGCTTCATGTCGTGGCCGCATTACCATCAGGTGTGCATTATTTTTCTAATAATTCAACGTCCAGTTGTCAGTTATTACTTACATATATGATGTGCCTTTGAGCATAACATAGCTGAGATGAGAAATGAAATGCCAGTGAACAACATGTAAAAGACAGTCATGCTGGTCTATGCCTGGAAAGCTCTGGGCCAGATGTGTATGGGATGCTTGAGGAAACCAGCAGCACAAACCAGTAGAGATCAACCTGAAGCTTTCACCTGCACCACTAAAGCTAAGCAGGGTTGAGCCTGGGCCGTACTTGGATGGGAAACCGCCTGGGAAGACTAGGTTGCTACTGGAAGAGGTGTTAGTGAGGCCAGCAGGGGGTGTTGTTCATCTATCTATCTATCTATCTATCTATCTATCTATCTATCTATCTATAGATCTGTCTATCTGTCTGTGTCTATCTATCTATTTAACTACAAATAACTTTAGATAACACACAGCTTTAGATGAAATCAATCAATTACTTTATTTCTTTCATAGATCTTATTGAGAATTAACAGAGGTTTAGTGTTTATATTTTATTGAAAATTATTTTGTGAATATCTGTTTTATTGAAACAGATTTTCTGGCCCAGATAGGGTACACTGTAAACCCTAATAAGTCAACAGAACTCAGAAATTTGTGGAAACCAGTTGTCTCATTTTTAAGTTAACAAACTCCAAGATTAAGTAAACAGAACTTAACATTTTGATTCTGCGCTATAAACAATAAACAATAAACTATCTGATATATTGACTGGTCTAAATTATATATGTAAACTGCATAAACATTATGTTAAATTTTTGAAACCTAGTTTCTAGTCAGCATTAGCACACTTGCATGTGCCAACATGATAAGCAAGGAGACCATCAATACACAATTATCAGTTTATAAGTTTCACAGACAAGGCTTAAGCTAGTCCTAGACTAAAATGCATTTTTGAGCTGTTTTAACTGAAGGCAACTTGTACTGACATCTTAAAATATGCCACTGCCATTGTTGTGTCTCAAGATGCACACCAGTAATGTTTTGTTTTTTTTCTAGTGTATGTTTATAAAAGCTACTTAAATATCCTAATTGAACTAAGGCCTAATCCTGAGTTAGTCTAAGCCATGTCTGTGAAACCAGGGCCTACATGTACCCAACCGAGTCATCCTCGACTTAATAACATGCTCTACTGTTCACGACAATAGTAACCTGCAAAACTGCAACTTAATAAAAAACCCTTTAAATCCCAACATAACAGAAGATTAAACACTAACACATATCTCCCTCAGATCTCTGATCAAGATGGCGCCGCGCATGGCAGCCACAGTGCTTAGCTCTTCAGTGTTTGTTCTGTTTTTGTTAGTTTTTCCTGTTTTTCAAACACCATCAGTTTAACCAGGGATGAACTGCTGAACATTCGGCAGTACACACCACAAAATCTTTTACCGGATTTCGATTATTCAGACGTTTTGTTGAATGTTGTATTCGGCGGAGCGGCAGCGCTGTTTAGACGTCTCAGGACGCGCAGACGGGAAAAGCGCGCCAGCGCCCTCG